>NC_073397.1:10424580-10644580 GCF_028641065.1 Leucoraja erinaceus | reverse complement strand
GGATAGTGTTAATGTGTGGGGATCGCTGGTCGGTGCAGACTTGGTGGGCTGAAGGGCCTCTTTCCACGCTGTATCTCTAAAAGTAAAACTAAAACGAGAATTAACAGCTCTCTCTCATCGAAAGCAATTCTGTCACTACACGGAGCGGTGGAGCACTTAACAATTGAGACACCAAATCTGGTGACTCTGCATACTGTCTCAGCGTACTTTTGCTGTACACTTGCACTGTATCTGGGATGCCTATCTAAGATGTATTGGAATACTTATGTATACCTGTACTATCTGTATACAAAAAATAATTTCACTGTACATCGGTACATGTGACAAATAACGTACCATAGAATCATTGAACATAAAGTAACATTAAACCTTGCCCTCCATTGTATCACAGGCATTCCCCCTTTGCCCTCTCCACTTCTCCCATTCTTTGCTGCTTAAAACATGCATAACAGTATGTGTAGAAAGGAACTGCACATGCCCGTATATACTGAAGATAGACACAAAGTTCTGGAGTAACTCAGCGGGTCAGGCAGCATCTCTGGAGAAAAAGGATGGGTGAGAGTTCGGGTTAGGACCCTACTTCAGACTTTTTTTCATGGGAGGAGGTATAAGGACAGATCTGAAGGAGGATCCATAAGAAGTCTGAAGATCTGTCCCTATTCGAAACATACGTTTTCTTCAGAGATGCTGCCTGACCCACTGAGTTCCTCCAGCACTTTGTGTCTATCTTCAGTATATACGGGCATGTGCAGTTCCTTTCTACACATACTGTCATCTACATGCATATCAGTATGTTAGGAGCATGAGAGCAGCTCAGAAAGACATTGGTCCCATTGGGACGAGTGGGGTAATCCATGCATGGAGCCAAGAGATATAAGATAGATCCTAAATGAATACTTCTCCTCTGTATTCACCAGGAAGAAGAACATGGATTCTCGAGAGTTAAGGGATGGGTTCACTGACATTCTGGGTTTGATCCAACCCATGTTGCGAAGGGAAGCAAGGAAAGAGATCAGTGGGACTCTAATAGGGACTTTTACACCTTTGTTAGCCAATGGCAAGGTAGCAGAATTATTGAGGAACTAAAGTTGTCCCATTGTACATAAAGGGCCGTAGGTGATAAGACTGGAAAATAAAGACTTTACATCAGTGGCAAGGAAGTTATTAGAGAAGATTCTGAGGGACAACATTTATGTTCACTTGGAAAGGCAGGGACTGATCAGGGAGAGCATAGCTTTGTGCAGGGGCAATCATGTCATTTTTAATTGTTTTTTATGGGGGCGATCAAGGAGATTGATGAAGGCAGGGAAATAGATGTTGTCTACCTGCATTTCAGTAACGCTTTTCACAATGGCCAGCATAGTAAGGGTAGACCAAAATTTCCAATAAAGGATCCTTGCCAATGGATTGAATCCAAAATTGGCTCAGTGATAAGACCGGATGGTAGTGATGGATGGATGTTGTTCTGACAAGTGAATGTTTTGTGTAATCTAAATAAATGACTTGGATGAGAATGTAAGGGACATGATTAGTAAATTTGCAGACAACACAAAAAATTGGTGGAGTCATAGATAATTAAAAAAGTTGCTTAAAGATTTCAGCAGGACATAAATCAGCTGGAAAGTTGGGCAGAGCGGTGGCAGATGGAATTTAATCCAGACAAGTGTGAAGTGATGTACTTTGGGAGGTTAAATTCCATTGGGACATATGGAGTAAATGGCAAGGACTTTAGGCGTGTTGATGTACAGAGCTATGCAGTGCAGGTACATAGTTCCCAGACACTTGTGATGCAGATAGATAGGCTACTGAAAAATGAATTTGGTATGCTTGCATTCATACATCGAGTAATTGAGTATAAGAGTTGGGATGCAGGCACAAGAGAAGGACTTCAGAAGGTTATTTCATCTTGGATGTTCGTGGAACTGTGAAAAATGTCTGTCAGATAAGAACAGGGTCAGCTAGTGCTTTATGAGTTCCAGCCAAATGTTAGACATTGGATGATTAACCTACCTGCTGATCATATCCATTGCAGGCTGGAGAGCTTGGACATTGGGCAATGCAGTAGAGGGCTATTCTGGGGATGTAGACAGTGAGTTGTATTCTAGCGTCAAAGTGGACAAACTCAGAAGTTGATGCTTCTTTTGTTAAATTTACAGATGTGTTCCTCCTAGAAAAAATAAATTTCAGAGTGTATGTGAAGATGGGAAGTTAGTGAATCTTTAAGAAAGGGGAGGCCAACGACAAGCGGTCTTTACGAGGCCGTAATTGGAGCGATTAGTATCATGTGTTGTACCTCTCCCAATTTTCATGTTAATTTACCTTAATTTGAGGAAGAACAGGATGAGAAGCAAACCTGACTAGGGTTTTGTGATTACACAGTTTACCGAGTAAGTCTAAATTACTTAGTTATGTTTCATGACAACCTTGATGGGAACATGATGTGCTGTAAACATCAAGGTTATTGGCCGAGTTGCCAAGTGGATCTGAAAAGCTATTGTTCGGATGAAGTGCTGCATTCCCTACTGTAAATATTATGATTCCCTGATTTTGTACCATTTCAAGTTAATGAATGAATCTACTGCAAACTGGACTGGAATCTTAAATGCAGGTATTTAGAATCCAAATCACTATTTGGATTTCATGAAGGGACCTGATTAACATGCTAGCTACCTTCCAATGATTCCATGAGTTTGAGTTTAGTTTATTGGCAAGTGTACCGAGGTACAGTGAAAAGCTTTTGTGGAAGAAACCTTTTCAAAGGCATTGAAAACAGTTTGGGATGTCTTCCGGTCAATGGAAGGTGCTAAATAAATATGTCTTTCTTTAATTCAAAATCTAATGTCGATATCAAGTACAACTCTGATCCCACAAGTTCATGGGAGTTTAAATACATTAAGTTAAATAATACACCATAAACCAAAGTGCAGCTTGAGCAGGTCAGTCAGTGGTTGCCAAAGGAGCAAAACCATCAGGGCCAACAACAGGAAATTAGTATAGACACAAAATGCTGGAGTAACTCAGCGGGACAGGCAGCATCTCAAGAGAGAAGGAATGGGTAATGTTTCGGGTCGAGTATGAAGAAGGTCTCGACCCGAAACGTCACCCATTCCTTCTCTCCAGAGATGCTGTCTGTCCCGCTGAGTTACTCCAGCATTTTGTGTCTATCTTCGTTTTAAACCAGCATGTGCAGTTCCTTCCTAAACAGGAAATGAATCTTTGTCCAACACAGCTTGTGTTAAGCAATAGTGTATGGAGACTAATTTTCCAGTCATGGATTTCTTTACACTTCCTAATCAGACCCTGAAATAATGATTGCTTTATGTTATTGGTAATGTGTCCTGTTCATTGGGGCCTCTCAGCCATGTAACATCACATTTGCAACTTGTAGGGACGATGATTTGGCCTGAACACTCCTTGGGACAATTACCTTTTCTTTACAAATGCTAGTCCCAATTTACATAGTTGGATCTTGTCTCAGCAAGATCTAACTCCAAGTATTTGAGTTCTCCGCGGTCAAATTTGCAAGACTCTTTACTGGTCAAATTACGCCCTGGCTGTTTCTTGCTCCATGACTGGTATTCCTCAGTGCAGGCTTCAACGTGTTGGGAATGTTAGGTGTTTAGTTTAGTTAAGTTCAGAGAAACAGTGCGGAAACAGGCCCTTCAGCCCACCGAGTCCGCACCAAGCAGCGATCCCCGCACATTAACATTATCCTTTATAATGTTATACACACACTAGGGATAATTTTTTTTTTTACACATACACCAAGCCAATTAACCTGTACACCTTTGGAGTGTGGGAGGAAACAGAAGCGGTCACGGGGAGAACGTACAAACTCCAAACAGACAGCAGCGATAAATGGGATTGAACCCGGGTCTCTGGTGGTGCAAGCGCTGTAAGGCAGCAACTCTACCGCCGCGCCACTGTGATCGCCCGGTGAGAGATGAAAATGTCCAACTCATCCTTTGTTAGTGGGAGCAGAAAATAACTGAGGCTGATTTTTTTGCCCATAATATACACGAGATGCAGAAATAAGAAAGATAGACACAAAAAGCTGGAGTGACTCAGCGGCTCAGACAGCATCTCTGGAAAAAAAGGAGTGGGCGACGTTTTGGGTCGAGGCACTACTTCAGAAATAAGAAACGTCTCGTATAATAACAGGCTGATTTTACTATAACTGAATTTACTAAAAATGTCCCAAAGTGTTAGGGTAAATCAGTGGGTCAGGCAACATCTCTGGAACACCTGGATAGGTGACTGTTCGGGTCTTGATCCTTCTTCAGATGGATTGTGGTTGGACAAAAACCAGAGATTAAAAGATACAAGGTGTGTAATAAGGACAAAAGAAGTGTCAATTGTGAAGCCAGAGGATGGAATGTGGATGGGGGGTGGGGTGGGGTGAGGGGAGAAATGGGTGTGCATCCAGCTAGGTACAGGAGGAGTGGGGATGGGGGTGGAATTTGGGGAGAAGGAGTGGGGCATTGTAGGTAACTAATCTCCAAAGACTCCAATACTCCTCTTCTCCCCCCCTCTTCTCCTCTTCCCTATACCCCACTTGGGTATGCACCCTTCTTCCCACCCCTTCCCCTTCCACCTATAATCCTTCCTCTGGCTTTATAATTTGCACTGCTTCTATTTTTTATCTCACACCTTTTGTCTTTTCACCTCTGTCTCACGATCTGCCCATCAAACTTCCCCCTCACCTGTATCCACCTATCACTCACTAGGCTTTACCTGCCCCTCCTCTCTTCCAGCTTTCTCCCCCCTCCCCCCCCACCACAAATCAGTCTGAAGAAGGATCCTGACCCAAAACGTCATCAAACCATGTACTCCAGAGATGCTGCCTGATTCGCTGAGTTACTCCAGCCTTTTTTTTGTTAAGAAGCATCTGCAGTTCCTTGTTTCTTTACTGTAAATATCTCCAGCTCATCGAATGGAATAAATTGCCATTACAGTTTAAAATAAAACATGAGGTGTAGGAAGGAATTGCAGATGCTGGTTTATACTGAAGCTGGGCACAAATTCCTGGAGTAACGCAGCGGGTCGGGCATCCAAGCATCTCTGGTGAACTTGGATAGATGATGTTCAGTCTGAAGAAGGATTTTGACTTTGCTATAAAACATGAGGTGTTCCGTTTATAATCCAGGTATTGAAATATTAAGGAATTGAGTTGTGCAGACCCAGATGATCCAACATACGATCCCTGTTCCATGAGCCCCTCTCCTCACTGTTGTCCAATCACTCCTTCAGAGTGGTGTGTTATGGACCATATCACCCAGCTGGATGGACAAGCTAATGACTTCACGATTGCACATAAAGAATGGTAACTGCAGGTGAGGGTGGGGTGGATCTGAAACCCAATGCAGTGTCTGTGTAGTTGGATTTAGCTTCCGATGTATGATGGGTGGGTGATGGGAAGCTAGGGTGCTGCACTAATGTAGCTCAGTGGCTCAGTCTGCTTTTGAGTCACTAGGAAATTCATTCCCACTGCTATACATCACACAGATCTAAATGGTGAATAAAGTTGTAGACTGTTTTGTCAATGGCGTCCATTGGAGGTCATTGTTGAGCGACGTCAGGCTACAAAACTCAGAATTTGATATCTATCTTTGGTATAAACCGACACCTACAGTTCCTTCCTACGCAAGATGGGATCACTTGCTTATTTCTGGACCTGAGTTGCTCTGGGCAATCAACATTTGGGCGGCACAGTGGTGCAGCGGTAGAGTTGCTGCCTTACCCAGAGACCCTGGTTCAATCCTGACTACGGGCGTTGTCTGTACAGACTTTATACGTTTCCCCCATGACTGTGTGGCTTTTCCCCGGGTGCTCCGGTTTCCTTCCACACTTCAAAGACATACAGGTTTGTCTGTCCTGCCCCCTCCCCTGACATCAGTCTGAAGAAGGGTGTCAACCCGAAACATCACCCATTCCATCTCTCCTGCGATGTTGCCTCACCCGCTGAGTTACTCCAGCATTTTGTGTCTACCTCAGGTTTGTAGGTTAATTGGCTTCAGTAAAATTGTACAATGTTCCTAGTGTGCAGCTTGGTGCTAGTGTACAGGTGGTCTGCGTGGACTCGATGGGCCAAAGGGCCTGTTTTGGCACTGTATCTATAAACTAAACTAAAAAAATATTAGGAGCAGAGGAGAAATAGAAAGATAAATAAGAACTTATTTTCAACCGAACTTAACAGGGTTAATGAATTCAATCTGTTCATTTGAGGGTTTGGCGATACATTGAACTCTGTCCTAAACAGTGTTTTGTATTTATGGGATCAACACAATCCACTGTTCTTGTCACACGTGATAAAATGTTTGCTTCTCCTCTCTTTCACACTCTCCTGACTGCTCTCACCTGATCCAAACAATGTACGATTGTCACAAACTATTTGCTTCTTTGACTGATAAGTACATTACTTACTTACTGCCTATTATGGCTCCTGGCATGTAGGGCAGCAACGAAGGTCCTCCACTCCTGTCTGTTCTGGGCTAGCTTCTGGACACTACCCCAGGTCAGGTCCATTGTTTTCATTTCCTCCTCTGCAGTTCGACGTCAGGTGGTTTTGGGTCTCCCTCTTTTCCTTTTCCAGTGCAGGGCTATTCTTGGGATGCGGTCTGGTTCTACATTCATCCTAGCATCTGTCGATAACCCTGGAAGTCCATCACGTCCAGTAGTGGCTGTTTCCGTAACGTATTTGTTTTACGAGACGGGATTGTTAGCCCTGTGCTCAACCTCCAACCTGGAGGACCAGTGGATCACTCTTCGTCTCGCCTCTACCCTTCGACCATGTCTTCAGCATGGGAGACCCTAACAGGAGACGAATCTCCTGCTGGCATAGCTCCAGGGGTCACTGAGTCTCCCCAACCACGACAAGGTTGCAATCCAATGGGGGAGGATAAGCACATTAGGATGTCTGAAAAGGGAGTCAAAAAATGCTATAATCTTTATCAGTCGCTACCAGGATAGAAAGAACTTTCGGTATTTCTCATAGAAGATTATTCTCCTGTTCTCTTCACGCCACAAATAGGTTTATAATGTCAAGGATTAAAGTTCAGGACGTTAAAGTAAAACACTAAGTTTCTTAGAGTTCCGATCATTATTTGTTTGGTTGCCCGTTATCTGTTTTGTCAACAGATGCAGTTCAGACCACATTCAGGCATTCTGAATGGCCACCTCAGATTGACAGAGGTGTGCAGCACCCAAGGAGGTCCGTCTGCCCATTAAGAAACATTGAGAGGAGCTTCAAAGCCCTGTCCCACTGTACGAGTTCATTCAAGAGTTCTCCCGAGTTTCCCCTAATTCGAACTCGGAGATTTACGGTAATGACCACTCGTAGGTACTCGGGCCTCTCGTGGACATTTTTTAACATGCTGAAAAATCTTCACGAGTCTTCCCAAGCTTACCTGCCATTAGCGAGTCTTCCCGAATACCTGCCATTAGCGTTACGAGCCGCTATGAGACGTCCCCAAGCTCCAACGTACCTGCTACGTTCATTCTCCGTGCTTACCACGAGTTTGATTTTTTTTTAAACTCGGAAGAGCTCTTGAATGAACTCGTACAGTAGGACAGGGGCTTTAGTCATTTTCTTGGCTCAGTTTTCAATGAATGAGTTTGGAGTCTGAGTCATAGAGCCATACAGCACAGAAACAGACCTTTCGGCCCAACTTATCCATACGGAACAAGATGCCTCACCGAAAGCTAGTGCATAGCTGTGGACAGCCAGAGGTGTAGAGATCAAATGAAACTGAGTCCAATCATTTTTAGGCAAGTGCGGAAAGTTTTAAATGCAAGTTCCGTCCTTTTAAAGGATTCTACTGTTGTAACATTCAATTTTTTTATTATTTTTATCTGCAAAGCATAGCCTTTGTTTCTGGCCCTATTATTGACTTTTCCTTCAGATATTCCCCTCTCCCACAAAGCCATCAATCAGTGCCATTGACATGGGTTCCTGTCGGGCGGCATAATCAGAGAGGATTCATGGTGCCAGGGACTCAGAGGTCAAGTCCAGGTTGCCCAATCTAGGAATGACCATTACTTGCCTCCAACAGACAATGATTAGCTGCAGCTTCCCACCCGTACTGTATGTGTATACATTAGTGCACAATCCGACAGCATGTCTGAGGTTTTAAAAAAACCTTGTGGAACAGATAACAGAAGTGTCTGTTTAATTGGACTGCTGCATTCCACACCAATTGTGGACAGCATTTTTAAAATTCCAGATCCTTCAATTTGTATCCAACGCAGTTTTATCTTTAATGCTAAAAAGAAAATCTTGCATCTACATAGCATCTTTTATGACCTAAGGGTGTCCCAGAGGCCTTTAGAGCTAATTAAGTTCCTCCAAAATGTAGTCATTTATGAAAGTGTCCCTGCTTTAAGTGGTGAGGCAGTGTCATTTCCAAACAGAAGCTGCTTCTCCAGAGATTAAGAGATGCTAGCCTTGCAAGGATAGTGCTTTAGCCCACAATGGTGACCGAATTGTGATCGGAGAAAAATATTAACCGAGGAAGCGAGGCAGCACGGTGGCACGGCAGTAGTGTAGTTGACTTACAGCGCCAGAGGCCTGGGTTCGATCCTGACTACGGGTGCTGTCTGTACAGAGTTTATACATTCTCCCCGTGGCATGCATGAATTTTCTCCGGCTGCTCCAGTTTCCTCCCACACTCCAAAGCCGCACAGGTTGGTAGATTCATTGGGTTCAGTAAAATGGTAAATTGTCCCTAGTGTGTAGGATAGTGCTAGTGTGCTGGGATCACTAGTCAACATGGGCATGGTGGGCCGAAAGGCCTGTTTCCGTGCTGTATCTCTAAACTAAACTAAACTAAAGAAAACAGATGAGGCACACTGCAGGGGGAAGTCTTTACATTAAACGTTAGACTATAGGGATACAGCACGGAAACAGGCCCTTCAGCCCACCAAGTCCACGATGACCAGTAATCACCATGTCCACTAGCACTATCCTACACAGTGGGGACAATTTGTTGAAAAATTTGCCATGGCGACCAAAAATTGGTCGCCATGGAGAAAATCGATACTTTTGTAGTCGTAGGTGCAGTTGTAGTGGGGTCGCCATGTTGTTGTAGGTAGTCGAGTTAGCCGAAGGTAGTTTTAGTTAATCGCCTTTGCTGACCGGGCATTTTCATTGGCTCATTGGGGGAAAAAAAACGTAAGCACGAGTTTTCTGAACCAAGGAAAACCGACCAGTAATGTTAAATGCCCGATAAACTTCACAGCTGTGTATCTCTGGCTTATTAAAAGTTGTCTGGCCTCTTAAAAGTGTCTCCACCAGCCTCACCCCCCCCCCATCCCCGCTCTTTTAAAGGACTTACCATACACTATGCTAGCTTCTTTAACCTTTGCACCGTACGAATTTCTGACAGCGCTCCCCCCCTTTCCTGGTCCCCGCCTTTGCGATGTGTGTGTGTGTGTGTGTGTGTGTGTGTGTGTGTGTGTGTGTGTGTGTGTGTGTGTGTGTGTGTGTGTGTGTGTGTGTGTGTGTGTGTGTGTGTGTGTGTCCGCTCTGACGGCCGCCGTTCCAGTTCGCGGCTTTTCAGGCGAGTGCCGCGAGATTGAAGGTCGCCTGCAGTCTGCTGGAAAGTCGCCTAAGTGGTCGCCTGCAGTCTGCTGGAAAGTCGCCTAAGTGGGACAGGCCTTTAAACCTTTCTTTTCCATGTGGCTGTTCAGATGTCTTTTAAATGTTGTTATAAATACCTGCTTTAACGGTTTCCTCTGTCAGCCTGTTACATATACCCACCAAAATCCTTACAAATTCCTATTAAACCTTTTTCTCTCATCTTAAACCTATGCTCTCTCATTCTTAATTTCAGTCTGTACATCGGACATTCAATTGTACATTCTTATCCAAATCGTTCTCATCCAAATCAATTCAGTCTGAAGAAGGGTTTCGGCCCGAAACGTTGCCTATTTCCTTCGCTCCATAGATGCTGCTGCACCCGCTGAGTTTCTCCAGCATTTTTGTGTACCTATAATCAATTTGCTAATCTGTCGCAATTCTTTCCTTTGAAAGCCTTCCTAAAATCTTGCTTTTGTGTCCCAATTAGAGTTTGAGATTGGCATGAAAACAGGCCCTTCGGTTCACCGAGTCCACCCCGACCAATGACTAACACCAACACACTAGGGACAATTTACAATTTACAGAAGCCAATTAACCTGCAGACCTGTATGTCTTTGGAATGTGGGAGGAAACCGGAGCACCCGGAGCAAACCCACGTGGTCACAGGGGTAACGTACAAATTCAGTACAGACAGGACCTCTAGTCAAGAATGAACCCGGGTCCCCGGCGCTGTAATTGATTATGTGATATTCATGTCTGAGAACTTCTATGCCATATCTATGTGCAGGATGATTTATATTTTCTTTATAATCTCTGGAAGATTAAATCACTTCCCCTCTGAACCACACACTTACTTTCATTCAGATAGTTAAGTTGACATCTCTGTTCTTATTTTCATGTAAAAAAAATTGTTATAAAAGATCATTGTAATCAGACATGGTTATTCTAAGGAATAGGCCAATCACATACCGAGTAGAGCAATATTTTGGGTGGGAAGGAACTGCAGATGCTGGTTTACACTGGAGATAGACACAAAATGCTGGAGTAACTCAGCGGGACAGGCAACATCTCAGAATTCTTCTGACAAAGGGTCTCGACCCGAAACGTCTCCCTTTCCTTCCACCCAGAGATGCTGCTTGTCTGAGTTACTCCAACATGTCTATTTAGAGCGATATTTTGTTATTTGTGGGACTACTTAGTTGCTAACAAAAGATCCATTTAAAGCATCTAAAAAGCTTTCCTGTTTCTTTGATGTGGTAATTAGCAGATCTTGTGAAACGGAGCAACAACTAATCAAAACCCCCACATCACTTCAGCACATTGACTTGATTTGTTTATCAACATGAGGTCAAACCATGTTTGATGTGCAGGAAATTATGTCTGTCATATTTTCCTTGGTCTTATTGTAACTCTGTGTGAGAGAAATGCAGTTTGAAAAATGCCTGGGTCCTCCCTGTCTGACTCTTTGTTAATGTATAGTGCAGTTCTCAAGCCTAGATCCAATTGTCCGGGCACTGTATACAGTTGTGAAATAATATGCATGCAAGTGTTATTAAAACCATCAGGTACGCAATAGTTGTATGCCTGTTCCCAAGCATGCTGTTGGATTTATAATATGAAATGCCTTTGGAATAAAATAGAATCAATTCAAATTTGTTTTTCCTTATCCCTGAGCCTTATGGGCCTGTCCCACTTAGACGACTTTTTAGGTGAGTGCTGGAGACTCTGCGCTCCCCACATGGTCGCCACATGGTCACTGGTGAACTCTGGTGAGTCTCCTTCATGGTCGCGAGGAGTTCCCGCAATCTGGGAACTAGTCGCGGCCTCAGTATGGTCGCCGCAAAAATTTCAACATGTTGAAAAATTGGTCGATAATGGAGAAATTCGATAATCCTGTAGACGTAGGTGAAGTTGTATTGGGGTCGCCATGTAGTTACTGGTAGTCAACGTACCCGTAGGTAGTTTTAGTTCATTGCTTTTGCTGACCAGTCATTTTCATTGGCTCATTGGGGAAAAAAACTTAAGCAGGAGATTTCAGAACCACTGTGCTAGCCGTCTTAATTACAGCGCCAACCTTCCTGTTCATCGCAGTGTGTGTCTGTATCACCTTGGCTTTGTACCATGTGAATTTCAGACAGCGTCCCCCCGCTTGCCCTGGCCCCCGCCTTTGTGATCTGTGTGTGTGTGTTCCACTCTGACAGTCGCCGTTCCAGTTCCCGGTTTTTCAGGCGACTGCCGGCAACTTGACAGTCGCCGGCAGTCCGCTGAAAAATCACCTGTGGGACAGGCTCATTAGACATTATAAATCCAACAGTATATTTCTCTTTCACGAGTATTGTATATCTGGTGGTTTTACTAACACTTGCATTAGTTTACGACCATGTATCGTTCGCAAGCAATCGGATCCTGGTTTGAGAATTGCACTTTTAAGGAAAAGAGAAAGGGGCGTCACGGTGGCGCAGCGGTAGAGTTACTGCCTTACAGTGCTTACAGCGCCAGAGACGCGGGTTCAATCCTGACCATGGGTGTCGTCTGTACTAAGCTTATATGTTCTCCGCATGACCGCGTGGGTTTTCTCCGAGATCTTCGGCTTCCTGCCACACTCCAAATACATACAGGTTTGTAGGTTAATTAACTTGGTATAAATATAAATTGTCCCTAGTGTGTGTAGGATAGTGTTAATGTGCGGGGATCGCTGGTCGGTGTGGATTTGGTGGGCCGAGCTGTAACTCTAAACTAAACTAAACTAAAACTAATAACGCTTGTTTTAAAAATAATAAAAAGCAAGAATCGACGCACATTGATCTAAAATGTTGTGGTTGCTTATTTCTGTGTATACCATTGCTAACAATATTGCAAAAGTCTATATACCACTATGATGTTGACAATTGGATAGAAATATAGAAGCATAGAAACGCAGAAAATTGGTGTAGGAGTAGGCCATTCGGCTCTTCGACCCATCACCGCCATTTAATATGATAATGGCTGATCATCCAAAATCAATACCCCATTCCTGCTTTCTCCTCGTACCCCTTGATTCCGTTAGCCCTAAGAGCTAAATCTATTTCTTGAATGCATTGTGTGATAGATAAGATTAACTAATCAGTGGAATATGTCTTAAATGTGTCTAGTGGTTCAGTGTGGGCTGAGGGACGCACTGAGGTTTGGTGCAGCCAACACCAAGGCTCTGTGGGGGTGAACCACAGTCTAGGGGATTTCCGCTGCTGTACATGAAGGGACAGGGTGTGGTGCGGATGCCCCTCATGCAAGGGAAGGGATAACACCCCAGAGGGCCACATGAGTGGCAAGGGTGCCGGGTGTAATGATATTTCTGTGAACACTACGTTAATGAATGCATGTACAGCTGCTGAGAATGTGAGAGCAATTTTAGCACAATTTGTGTATGTTTTGTATATATATTTTTTATTCTGAATAATGCTTATTTTGGTTTAAAGAAAAACTATGGTTGACACATTTATTTCCTTGGAAGGCTGAAAGTGAATTTATCTATGCATCTGAGGCATCAATTGACATGGGTATGAGTTGGTGGGACGGGGAAGGGGGGGGAGGTTTGTTCTATCTATCCAAGGCGCCTATTTTCCTGCACTTTTGACGGAAGGGGGGAAATGAATCGATGTATCGGCCACATCTATTTCCCTGGAGGTCTATGCCAGGAGATAGAAGAGAGTCTATCTATTTAAGCCACTTGTTGCTCTTGTGGCTGGGAGGAAGGGAGCAGTCTCTCAGTGGATTCATGTCTGGCGTGGCTGAAGCCTTTATCCTGTCGCTGTCTCGGTGGAGGCTTGTGGTGGGGCAGTAGAATGGGGATGGGACACGGGTGGGGGAAGAGCTCTAGAGATCTAACGTGACAGAGCTCTTGCAAGATTACAGAACCTCCCCATGCACATTACAAATGTCCCTTAATCTTAGATCTGGTTTCCAAATACAGAGCTAAATATTTTGACTTAGTACTTTTATGCAAAGCAATCCCATAACTGTGAGTTCAGCAGCAGAGCACAGACACTGAGGCTGTGCAATATTCTGCCCTTTTAATTATGATGCCCAGAGTTATAATGTGTGCTCCCGTTCAGCAAGGAATTCTGATAAATGATTGCAATTGGAAGCTTGCTTGGACGTTTATATATTCAGCCACCAGAGAGCAAAATATTTGTTTTCATCAAGCTGCAAATAATAAGCATAAAGGATCAAATAATGTCCACTGTAGACCTCTGATTGGGGCCAGGATGACAGTGTTTCAATGAAAAAACTTGAAAACTTGAAAAGATTATTTGAAGACATTTTTCCAGGAGCAGAAACGATGCTTGAGTACATTTTCCCCAGTTGGTTGTGTTAAATCAGCTGTCACTGCAACTCTGTCTCTGACACACACCATACACTGGGAGGGGAGACAAAACTAAGCAAATAAACAGGACATCAAGCAGACAACTTAGATCCACGCGTTTCTGTATTTAACTGCTGTGCCTTTAGGTCACATGTAGGGTTGCCAACTGTCCCGTATTAGCCAGGACATCCCATTGTTTTTGGCTAAATTCGTTTGCCCCGTACGGGACCGCCCTTGTCCCGTATTTGACTGCGACTACTCGGGTCGAGGGGACTGTCGGGCCGGGGTGCCGTGTCTGGCTCCCGCCTCACCCGCCCCGATGGTGCAGCCCATGGAGTCTGGAGTCGCCTTCCAGAGGGAAGTGCCTCAAAGAGTTTGTGGCCAGGGTGAGAGGGGTCAGAGATGATCTTACCCACTCGCTTCCTGGCCCTTGCAGCGTACAGTTCATCAATGGGGGGAAGGTTGCAGCCAACAACCTTCTCAGCTGATCGGACGATTCGCTGCTGCCTCCGGGTGTCGTGCTTGGTGGCTGAGCCAAACCAGACCATGATGGAGAAGGTGAGGACGGACTCCACGATGGCTGTATAGAATTGGACCATCATTGCCTGTGGTAGATTGTGTTTCCTTAGCTGCCGCAGGAAATACATCCTCTGTTGGGCCTTTTTGACTGTGGAGTTGATGGTGGCCCCCATTTCAAATCCTTGGAAATGATGGTTCCAAGGGACTTAAAAAAACTCCACAGATGTGACTGTGACTCCACAGGTGTGACATACCTGTCCAAATGTCTTTAAAATGTTACTGTACCTGTCTCAACCACTTCCTCTGGCTGTATACTCTGCATGAAAAACATCACTTGTAAACCATTATCCTATCAAATAGAAAATGTAGTATAAATAAACAGATCCACTAAAATAATAATGGATGATAATCGTGTAACTTAAAAGGCTTCCCGATCGGCCGTGCGGCTGTGGACAGGGAACGTGGCCGGGGACCTTTAACGAGGCGCTGCGGTCTCGATGCCTCCTGGATTGTCACGTAGAAGCCCGTGTCGGGGCCCTACCGGGGCCTTGCTGGTAAAAGCCCGGTTTGGACGAAGCGGCTGACGGAGCCCGCGGCTGGGGTCCAGGTCGGCACCACGGAGGCGTGAAGTTGGGCGTCGGCAGCGCTAATGCCTCGCGACGATGGGGCTTTGGCAGTGGTGAAGCTTCATGGTGGCGGCGATGACTCGCGAGTCGATCCACGGTCAATGGTCGACGAGAGCGTGGAGGGCCGCCGTGAAGGGGGAGGGGAAGAACAATGATGGACCCGGCGGGGGAGGACCACCATGAGGGAATGGGGGGGAGAACAATGGACAATGGGGGAGGACAAAGGATAATGGGACCAGACATGGGGGAACTGTTGAGGGGGGTGGGGTGGGGGGCAAAAGGAGGTGCCGCCGTGCTTTGTAACCTTGTCAGCGCCGTAGGTGGCTACTATTTGTATACCTTGTGTACGTGAGCAAAGAATCTCACTGTGCTTAGTCACATGTGACAATAAAGTATTCCTATTTATATTCCGAACTGTGAAAAAAGTATCAAATGTGAACTAATGACGGAATCCAGTGAGAACGCCTGTTTGAGTGGTGTTGCAACAACCCCTCGTTCAACATCAACAAAAACCGATGAACTAATTGTTGACTTCAGAAAGGGAATGTCAGGAGACCCTGTGCCAGTTTTCATTGAAGATAGACACAAAATGCTGGAGGAACGCAGCGGGACAGGTAGCATCTTTGGAGAGAATGGGTGACGTTTTGGGTCAAGACCCTCCTTCAGGCTTGTCAGGGGAAAAATAAACGAGGGATATAGGGTTTTCATTGATGGGCCGGCAGTAGAGAAAGTTGCCAGCTTCAAGTTCCAATATGATATCATTTCAGATGTCTTGAACTCGGCCCAACACATGGATCTAATCAAGAGAAAGGCTCGCTAGCACAACGAGTCACCACGTTTCTCGTGCCGACAAAGGGCCAAAGGTTCTTAAAACAGTGGGAGCGGCGAGTGCAGGCCAGCTGCCGTACATGGCCGCGGGCGGTGGCCTGCCGGGTCCCCCTATGCTCTCAGCGGCACCAGGAGGCCTACATACGTTTCTGGCGACCCCCGCCCCTCCCCCCCCCTGGGTCCCCCTACATTCTCGGTGGTCCATCGCTAGGTCCCCCATGCTCTTGGTGGTGCCTCCCCGTTGGGTCCCCCAATGCTCTTAGGGCTGGGTCACCCTATGCTCTCGGCGGCCCTTCGCCTGGTTGCTCATGGCAGTGTGTGTCCCTTCCTCGCTCTCGGTGCCTCCACCCCCACTGGGTCTCTCAGCTCCGCGGCGCATCTTAGGAGCCACCTGCCGCAGCGTGGCACATCTCGACACACCTTGGAGCATTCTATAGTTAACTGCATTAGGTATCACATGCAGCAGGATGTAAAGAGATCTCTTTCTCCATTGTAGACACAAAAGGCTGGAGTAACTGAGCGGGACAGGCAGCATCTCTGGAGAGAAGGAATGGGTGCTGTATCGGGTCGAGACCCTTCTTCGTTATCCCGTTAACATCATGGTGGATGGGAGAAGGGAGTGGCGGCATGTGTTCACTTCTCCCATCTCCCCAGTAACGTCAGCCGTCTCTTTTCCACTGTCTTCATCACTTCCCGATACAGAGGAATATAAAAACGCAGTTCATTTTAATTTGAAGTTTGATCAGATAGTTTTTTGCATCAACTAATTGGCTGAGCAGACATAAATACAGTTGCGCAGAGTTACATTCCTGAATAAAAGATACACGAGGTTATGAAGACATGTTCTTTTACAGCCAAAGTAGCCTCGATATAGAATGCACTGCTAATAAGATTGGTGGAAACAAAATCAGTCGGTGCCTTCAAAAGTGAATTGGAGTAGATTCTTGGGGAAAGTGTGAGACTGATAGGAATGTGTAAGAAGGGTCTAAACCCCAAACGTCACCCATTCCTTCTTTCCAGAGATGCTGTCTGTCTCGCTGAGTTACTCCAGCATTTTGTGTCTATCTAGACAGACAGGAATGCTGTCCCTTCAAGGGATGAGCATTGACTTAATGGGGCGAATGGCCTCCCTCCATGCAGGAACATCTCTATGGTTTCCAACCGATGTGCCATGTACTGACCTAATTTAATTTGTGACTTTGGGTGTATTTATTTATTTTGATTGGTGCCGTTGCCTTTGTGTGACCTTCTGCAGAGGAGCGTTGTGGCAGCTGAGGTCGCAGACGTGTCTGTGATTAGCACCGGTGCCACTTCATGATTGACCGACAGAAGACACACTCGTTGTGACGGAGAGACAAGAGGTCGGTCTCTGAGCGTATTGTCTTTCTCAGGCACTTCATGACTTGGCAGTAATGCCTTCACTTTGAAACTTCTCATCTTTCTCTCGAATGCTGCTGTCCAAGGACCCCTGATAGATTTATGCACTTTGCTGCTTGGAGATCCCTGGCAGAGGCTGTTGAGGAAAGGAACTTCCAATTATGGCCGCTGCCTCATAGGTTCACATAAACATTGGAAAAGGAAAAATAAATTATTTAATTAATTAATCAATTTAATTATTTATCCACAAAAATTGTTATAGAAGCTTTGACAACACAGGGATGCCCAAAAATTATAAAGTGAACTGTATGGTTAACCCTCTCTCTGCTCACGGTTGCACTGAAAGCTGCATAATCTCACACGGATTTACTTTTCTTCAGGACTGGGGCACTGAATTAATAAACTCCATAAAAGAGAACTTTGAAAATGAAAGGTAAATTGCAAAGAGCATTATGCTCCAGTTTTACCACTTCTGATTCACTGGAATGAAACCTCTAACATAAGAACTATGAGGGAAGCACAGTGGCGCAGCGGTAGAGTTGCTGCTTTACAGCACCAGAGTCCCGTGTTCGATCTTGTCTTGCTGTCTTTAAGGAGTTTGTGCATTCTCCCCGTGACTGAGTGGGTTTTCTCCGGGTGCTTTAGTTTCCACCCACACTCCAAAGACGTACGGGTTTGTAGGTTAGTTGGCCTCTGTAAATTGTAAATTGTCCCGCGTGTATAGGATAGTGCTAATGTATGAGGTGATCGCTGGTTGGCACAGGCTCAGTACGCCGAAGGGCCTGTTTCCGCACTGTATCTCTAAAGTCTGAAGTCTAAAGAGGTGGACGTGAGGGAGGGGGCGAGGAGACAAGGATGAGGTGCCTGCCCTGTGAACTGTAAATTTATACTTGCTGTAGATTTGTAGCAGAATCTCTTAATGAGGTCCAAGTATCACAACTTGTGGGTAATACACTTCATGTGCATCTGAAAAATGTGACTCCCATCTCTTAGCCCAAACATTGGTATAAGATGCAAAGCAAAAGACATGTAAAGTTAGAGCAATGTGATGCTGCTCTTTCGAGCCAGTAATTGTGCGTGCGTGTGTGTGTGTGTGTGTGTGTGTGTGTGTGTGTGTGTGTGTGTGTGTGTGTGTGTGTGTGTGTGTGTGTGTGTGTGTGTGTGTGTGTGTGTGTGTGTGTGTGTGTGTGTGTGTGTGTGCATGTGCCCTCACGTGCGTGCCAGTGTGTGTGTGTGTGTGTGTGTTGTGTGCTGTATGTGCGAGTATGCCAGGAGTGGTTGTATTTTTTTTCTTTTTTTTTAATCAATATAAACTTTCTCAGAATAAAAAATATATCCAAGAGAAGAACCATGCAAAAATTCTTCCAACATTCTCAGAGGCCCACTCTCTGCAGGAATACGCGCTGAGGGATGCACTGAAGCTCGGTGCAGCCAACGGCAAGGCTCTGTGGGGGAGGACACCAGTCCAGGGTCGTTCCTCCGCTGGACATTGAGGGGCAGGGTGTGGTGGAGACTCCCCTTAACTGAGGGACGGGATATCACCCCAGGAGGCCACATGAGTGGCAGGGGTGCCTGGTATAATGACATTTCTATGAACACTACCAAATACCCCGCTAATGAACCTATGAATGTATCAGTGTGTGTGTGTGCCAAACTGGTTCTGCAGTACATAACCTGACCCGGGGCAGGCGTCAGTTTGAAGTTACATTCACTCTGGTGGTATGAATGTGATGTCTACAGTACTGTTGTGCTGACCAGCTATCAGTCAGCTTACCCAACAGAGCTTGATTAGCGTTTGATGTATCTTTTCCTTGGAATGTTAGGGACTTTGAAGCAACTCCTGGTGTCTGTGATTTGTTTATTCTGATAAACAGCAGGGAAGCAGTTTAAGTAACTGCCTTGACTTGATGTGCTTGTTTATATTAGGACCTGCAGCAAAGTAGATGATAGGGATGAACCCTCTAATGCACTAGCAAGCTGACAGTATTTGTCATGTCAACCCCTATGGCCGCATCTCAAAATAAAATCAATAGTACAAAATGCATTTATGCCTTTGTGGGATTGTGGCATCCCTCCTCCACTCCGTGGCCATGTCCCCCCCGCCCCAACAAAGGCATATTTCAGATCATACTTGTCCATCATCAGCACGCAAAGGGGCAGGGAATGGTAGTTGCTGTAGACCAAGTCTCAGCAGTATTAGCTATAACTCAGAAATGAATTTAGCCAAAGCCTTCAAGTGTGAAAACATGACAGGCACTTACTGTTAGTGCACACTGGGTAACTCCTAAAGATTAATTACCAGGGAGACATGGTGGCGTAGCGATATAGTTGCTGCCAGACAGTGCCAGGGGCCCGGATTTGATCCTGACTATGGGTGCTGTCTGTGTGGAGTTTGTACCTTCTCCCAGTGACCGCGTAGGTTTTCTCCGGGTGCTACGGTTTCCTCCTACATTCCAAAGTCGTACAGGTTTGTGTAAATTGTAACACACTATCCTAATAGTGTGTAGGATAGTGCTTGTATATGCGTATCGCTGGTCAGCATGGACTCGGTGGGTCAAAGGGCCTGTTTCAATGCTGTATCTGTAAACCAAACTAAACTAAATTAGTACCCGGGAACTACAATCATCCAACCATTCCTATCAATAATGGGCTTGGCAACAACAACAACAACAACAACAACAACAACAGCAGCAGCAGCAACAATAACACCAAAGAGGGGAATGAAAACAATCAGTAATATTGGGAAGTCAACGAAACACCTAAACATCTACCCAGAGGCTGAGACTCTCCAATAATGGATGAGGAAAGATAACGGGGAAGGCAGTCCTCAACCTTCAGATTCAGACCAGCTTTAGTGTTGAAGATAGGATAAAATTATAACCAAATGACATTGACTGTACTGCCAAAGATAAACACAAAATGCTGGAGTTACTCAGCGGGACAGGCAGCATCTCTGGAGAGAAGGTATGTGTGATGTTTCGGGTCGAGACCCTTCCTCCATGTTACCCATTCCTTCTCTCCAGAGATGCTGCCTGTCCCGTTGAGTTACTCCAGCATTTTGCGTCTACCTTTGGTTTAAACCTGTATCTGCATACCACCTCCTACACATTTTGACCGTACTTCCACTGTGCTCCATGTGCTACTTCTTCATCAGCAGTCTCTCAGAACTGCTAAAGAATTGCTTCTCACTCCAGTGCTGAGGACAGAGCAATGACTGTGCATGACTTTCATTTAAACCACTAACCCCTAACCCCTTTGCTAATGTATCGCCAGCATGGAATTGCCACTCACAGTTTCAGTCTGTAGGCTTTTGTTATGACCTGGGAAATAGTGCTTCTAACCCAAATACATGCTCTGGATTCTTACCTGAAGATTGACCACTTGGATTGATCTGCAAAAGACAGAGGGATTCCCACAGAGCCAGATCTTTGTCAAGATTGGAGGCACATGAGACTGCAGATGCTGGAATCTAGAACTAAAAGAAACAAACTGCTGGAGGTACTCTATAAGTCAGGCAGCATCTGTGGAGGAAGGTGAACAATCGAAGTTTTGGGTTGTGATGCTTCCTCTGGACCGAAAAGTTAGAGGGGGAGCAGGTTACCTTAAAGTAGAGAATGCTTAAATCACCCAAATCTGTAGCCTCCCTTTGATCTGGTATGTTGTTGGTTCACATGCTTGATCAATAGTGTTTTATCATTAATGTTTTATTATTATTAATGTTTAGTGTTTTCTGACATCCGTAACTGTCACTGTATGTCATGTTGTTACTTGTGGGCGGAGCACCAAGGCAAATTCCTTGTATGTTAATACTTGGCCAATAAACTTACTTACTTACTTAGGATTCGGAAGGAACTGCAGATGCTGGTTTGCACTGAAAATAGACACAAAATGCTGAGTAACTCAGCAGGACAGGCAGCATCTCTGGAGAGAAGATATGGGTGACGTTTCGGGTTGAGACCATTCTTCAGAGAATGCTTAAGAGAATGCTTTGGAAGGAACTGCAGATGCTGGTGTACACGCTGTTTGATCTTCATTCTCATCACAGATAAAACATCACCCATTCCTTTCCTCCAGAGATGCTGTCTGACCCCCTGACTTACTCCAGCTTTTTGTGTCTAGCTTTAGAGAATGCTGTCAACGTGTAGACTACTGAGGAGGAAAATGAGGTGCCAATCCTCTCGTTAAGGGTGAATACCATACTTGTAGGTAACCTATTCACCACTAGTCTGTCTATCCACCCAGATCCTCCCACATATATCCTCCACAACACCCTGTTCCCTTTATACCAGCTTCTTGCCCCCACCCCTCCACCTACCCAATGCCCACACACCACTCCCATTGGGTCCTCTCTCCTCACTGTTCCCATCTCCCCATCACAACCCCCTTATTCTTGCATCCATTGCAGGTATCAGTGATGATAATAAGGTATTGACCTGGCTGAGTCACTCTCAGTGTGACCTACACCCAGAGCTTGTCACCTGCACCTTTCCCCCAGCTGTGCTTACATTTTGCGAACTTGCCCACATCCGCCTGTTTACAGTGCCTACCACATCCTGTTCAGTTTCTTCCAAAATGCCTTGCAGCCAATGTACTCAAAATACTGTTGTAAGGTAGGAAAAGTTGTTCACTGTAACTTCACCAAACACAGTGATGTGAAAGTGAACAGGTAAATCAGTCCTCCCACCCTAGTCATCCGACCAGTTTCACTGCCGGCCTGCTTACTCTCACTATTTGTATCCACTCGCTATCACCGTTTCCACAGCCAACAATGGATCATTGTTGGTTCCACTGCTCCTTGATCACCGTTGCTTGCTTTCATTTGTTCTTTTCAAACCGTTCATTCTTTTATTCTTTGTACCTTCTCGTACCTCTAGTTTCCCTCTCTCCTGACTCTCAGTCTGAAGAAGGGTCTCGACCCGAGACGTCACCCATTCCTTTTCTCGAGAGATGCTGCCTGACCCGCTGAGTTATTCCAGCATCGTGTGTCTATCTTCGGTGTAAACCAGCGTCTGCTGTTCCTTCCTACAGAGGTGATCTGTTTTAGTGATCTAGGTTAAAGACTAACATCAGGCAAGATGCCAAGGTTAATCCCTCAGCACCTCAGCAAAATAGTGTCCCGGGATGTTTTACATCAACCACTTCTGCCCAACCTACTCCATCTGATCAGACTTTCCCTCTATTCCTTGCTTCCTTCTTCACCAGTGATATGAATCACTCCAATGAAACATTGCAACATCAATAAATGTTGATGGATCTTAATTGCTAGCATTGTGGTGAAACAATAATATTGACTGATCTTTAACAAGATGACACAGTATAGAGAACTTTTATGAGCTTTCCCTCTTCCTGCAGTGAATATTCAGAATTCATGCATTCAGAACAATCCGCTAACGTCTGCTGAGGTTGTTCAGGCTGTGATCAGGATGAAGATAGACACAGAATGCTGGAGTAACTCAGAGGGACAGGCAGCATCCCCGGAGAGAAGGAATGGGTGACATTTCGGGTCGAGACCCTTCTTCAGATTACTGGATGTGGGATTAGGATGAGTTCTCTTCAGTGGTTAGTTTAGTTTAGAGATACAGCACAGAAACAGGCCTTTTGGCCCACCTAGTCCACACTGGCCAGCGATCCCCGCAGGCTCACACTATCTTACACGCACAGTAGCAACAATTTACAATTTTACCAAAGCCTTTTAACGTACAAACCTGCATGTCTATCTAGTGTGGGAGGAAACCGGAGCACCCGAACAAAACCCACGCAGGTCACGAGGAAAATGTACAACTTCTGTACAGACGGCATTTGTAGTCAGGATTGAACCCAGGTCTCTAACGCTGTAAGGTAGCAACTCTATTGCTGCGCCACCGTGTCGCCCTACCTGCAGTCTTCAGTCAGTGACTGAATTTCTGTCGTGAACTTTTGTCGAATGAAGCTATCCATTAAAGGTGCGAATTTCTACTGTAACATACGTTTATGTTTTAATGCCTGCATTGACTTAGGCTGTTACATTCAATATGAAGATGTATGTGCTTCATTTAAAGCAACATCATGAGATTTAAGAAGCACACATAAAGGGCTGAAATTAACTTTAAAGATTAATGTCGGACACATCATCTTAATTGCTTCAGTGAATTAGTTTAAGTATTTTTTTGGAATTATCTAGGAGTTAATGAGGGAGGGAAGAGACAAACCTGGCTAGGCTGCCGATATAAATAAACCAAGCCACATATTAGAGTTCTGCACTTTTTATGCTCTTCAGATTTATTTTCCATGTAGCATCATCCACTCTGTCTCCTGAATGTTGGATTATTTATAGCGCACTGGCTAACTAGTTAGAATGCTGCTGTTAGTTTAAGGATTTGGATGGAATCGGGCCAGAGGAGTGTTGGAGGTGCTATTGTTATCAAGCTCATTCTTCTCTAAAGCTTTATGTTGACCCATGACCCACTGTTGATCGATGGGCTGGCCTTGGTCAGCTTTCGCCGTAGAGGCTGAATCACCAGTGCTGTTCTTGATTCTGCCTTTGATGTGCCCTGGCCATGCAACCTCTCCTGATCCAGCTGTATTTGAACCCTGATACTCGAAGGCCTTCTGGTTGCCTGATGTTGGCTGAACAATTCTACTTTATGCTGATGGGGGGGATAAGTTAGATACCTCTCAATTATCGTTATCACAAAACAGATAGCCGGAACACCATCACATAATGCTTTCTGGGATCTTGCTAAATACACATTGGTTGTTTTTATATCACTACATAGTTTCTCTTTATAAAGCATTTCATTGGGATAAACCATGCTTTAGGATTCCTAGAGATCACTAGATATTTCGCTGTTTGAACTTCATTCTCATCACAGTTTTCAAATGCCTTCATGGGTTTACCATCCCTATCTCTGTCACCTTACTGCCACCCTCCTTGCAACCTTCTGAAATATCTGAACAACTACATTTGAATCTCTTCCATGATCAATGATCAAGCCTTCAGCTGAGAGGCTCTAAGCTCTGCAATTCCCACTGAAAGCCATTGCCTCTCCACCACTCTTTCCTCCTCTATGTTACTCTTTACAAGTACATCTTACCCAACCTTTGGACATTTGCTCTAGTTTCTTCTCATATAGTTCATGATTAACCACACTTGAACAATACCAATTGAAGTGCTGTTTCTGCTGCATTAAAAGTGCTAAGAAAATGAATTTCTCATTGAGGTCCGAAAAGGTGCTTTGCAAATGCAAGTCCTTGTTCCAATCTTTCTTTCATTGCTACTCATGTGTACAATTAAGCCTGATATTTTATGTTGATCTAGAGTGGTAAAGAAGGCACATAATATGCTTGTCTTCATCATTGACTGTAAGAGCAAAAGGTAATTTTTCAGCTTTATAGGGTGTTGGTCAGTCCTGTGTGCAGTTCTGATCACCCCATTCCAGGAAGGATATGAAGACTTTAGAGAGCAGAAGAGGTTTACCAGAATGCTGCCTGGATTGGAGGATATTAGCCATAAGGAGAGGTTGGACAAACTTGAATGATTTTCTCTGAAACATCGGCGGTTGAGGGGAGAACTAATAGAATTATATTAAAATGCCTCTCACATAAAATTATGAGAGGCAAAGATAGGGTAGATAGACAGAACCCTTTTCCCCAAAGTGGAAATGTCAAAGACTAGAGGACATAACTGTAGGTGTGAGTTGCAAAGTTTATTGGAGGTTGCATGAAGAGTTTTTTACACAGAGGATGGTGGGTGCCTGGTGGTGGTGGAGGCAGGTGTGATAGTGGCATTTAAGAGGCTTTTAGATAAGCACATGGGTGTGTAAGGAATGGAGGGATCTGGATCACATGCATACAGCATTGATTAGTTTAACTTGGCATTATATTTGGCACAGATATAGGTTCATAAGGTCATAAGGTACATGAGTAGAATTAGACCATTCAGCCCATCAATTCTACTCTGCCATTCAATCGTGGCTAATCTCCCTTTCCCTTTCAACCCCATTCTCCTGCCTTCTCTCCATAACCCCTGACACACTCACTAACCAGGAATTTGTCAATCTCTGCTTTTTAAAATATCCATTGACTTGGCTTCCAAAGCTGTCTGTGGCGATGAATTCCACAGATTTGCCAACCTCTGATAAAGAAATCCCTCAACATCTTTCTAAAGGTAGGTCCTTTTATTCTGAGGCTATGGCTTCTGGTCCTAGACTCTCTCACTAGTGGAAACATCCTGTCCACGTTCACTTTACCTAGGCTTTCGCCATTTGGTTAATTTCAATGAGGTCCCCCTCAACCTTCTAAACTCCAGTGCCATCAAACGCTCATCATATGTTAACCCAATCATTACTGGATTATTCTCGGAAACCTCCTCTGGACCATCTTCAACGCCAGCACATCCTTCCTCAGTTGGGGCCCAAACTGCTCACGATACTCCAAATGCGGTCTGACAAAGTCAAATGCCTTACAAAGTCTCAGCATTACATCCCTGCTTTTATATATTATAGACATTGAGTATCAAAGGGCCTGTTGCTGTGCCATATTTCTCAATTGTCTTTCTTCAGTTCCACCTGGTGTAAAGATGCCATGGAACCTCATGCATGCCACTGCTTGGCAAGGTGAACATTATTTGGAATAGACACCCGTCTATGGCCATTATTACTGCTTTCAAATTAAATCATTGAGTTGCGAAGTTGCTTTCTATTCGCCAAATTTAGTAAAGAATTTACATTAACTGGCCCACAAAAACATCAGACGTCGCTTGTGCTGGGAGGATTTGCAGCAAGGGTTTAGTACGTTCGAAAGTAGTTATCTTTTATTTTCAGGAATCTTTTTATCCAGAAGTAATATACTGATAGCCAAAACATATTAAAAAAAATATTTGAAGTATATCCAGATAACTATTTAATGACTGATAACAGCATGTGGCCAGTAAATCTGTTTTGGTAAGGAAAGTGATTACACAGCCATTTACAATAATTGATATCTTTCCTTTCTCATTATAGCTCGGTAAAATGAAATCTGTGAGAGAATTTTACATTGATTGAGCCAGATGAGTGGTCATGAAAAAGACCTGATAGCTTCAGGAATTTTGTTTACACTGTGTTATTACAGTCACTATGTTTTATATAAATTGGAAGTACATCTTGATACCATCTTAATGAGTAATTGTTAGAAGCACAGACTGGATTTTTTTCTGAAGAAATCTACTATATTGTTGATTACAATAAATCTATACCATGTCACTCTGTACTTCCTTCACTATTAATAACCTAATTTCCCTGTTTAGCAGCAGTGCTCTTCTATAACAGTTAGAATCCTGCACTTTTAATAAGATATTTTTAGCAGGTATTGTCTATTGTTAGCTCACACATCTTTGCAGAACCTATGAATTATTCTTAGAATGTTTTCTTCTTTTCCACACACGTAGTTTATCATGCAGGAGCTGTCATAGAAACTACATTGTTGTAGTTTGGTCTACATATGGTCTAAAAGGATATTTCTTGGTGCTAGTTAATTTCTTAATCAATAATCCAGCTACAATTGATTAGATATTCAAACGTAAGACAACCACGAATTTGTCTCCTTTTGCTATTGACAGGACTAAACATGTGCTGTAAAAGTCATCCAAAGTTAATTTGTTCTGGTGATAATGTAACCCTTACTCTCAGGCAGTCTTCTGGGGCTGAGGATGATTTGCTTCCATTCCAGTTCTGAGAGATAAAGACATCTATGTAGACACAAAATAATGGAGTAACTCAGCGGGTCAGGCAGCATCCCTGGTCTGGAGAATGTGGATAGGTGACATTTCAGGTCGGGACCCTTCTCTCAGGTACATAGAAGATATGTGTGTGTGTGTGTGTGTGTGGGTGTTATTCAATGTAGGGTGTCTGTTTCAGAGACACCTCATATGATATGACAGGGTTAGAGCTTGGTCCAATGATAAGGAAATCTAAGATTATTTGGTGGCAGCTGGTAGAGCTACTACTTCTCAATGCCAGGGACCCAGGTTGGATCCTGATCTCGGGTGCTGCCTGTGTGGAGTCTGCATGTTCTCCCTGGGACAACATGGGTTTCCTCTGGGTACTCTGGTTTCTGCAACATCCCAGAGACGTGCGGATTTGGAGGTTAACTAGCCTCTGTAAATTGCCCCTAGTGTGGAGGGATTGGATGGGAAAGTGGGAAAACAAGGAACTAATGCGAACCAAGCTAGTGCGATCGAGGGCTGACTTGGACTCGGTGGGCCGAAGGGCCTGTTTCCATATCTCAAAACCATGTCCGGCTCTACACACTTGGGCACACATACATAAACAGAAATCCATTCCCTTTATACACATACAGAAATACTCAGAACACATCAACAAACATCTTGCCCGCAACCTCTTTCTTGCAGCACTCCTTTGTTACCCCTTCCCTCCATCATTCTCCTCGCTCTTAGTCTCCATTGCTCTTCCCATCCTTCCCTAGTACCTAGTGCTTCAATCAACACTGTTCCCCAATTCCATTCTCCACATCTTGCTCACCGGCCGCTCACCCCCTATATATATACATTTCCCTTAAAACTGTAACATCACTATTTCAAGAGACAAATAGATAAAGAATAATAGTGCAAGTCAAAAATAATGAACTGGATGGGTTTTAATGGCTTTACATGCATTTAAGTTTCCCATCTGCCAGGATGGGATGCATCACATGATTTTAGGTCAATAACATTGAATGCTGACAACTAATCCAGTAACTTAATGGGCACAGGACAGTACCAAATATGTCTGAGCGTTTAACACTCCTTGTATTTCACTCAACTTCATGTACAGTGTGGGCAGAAAGTGCTCTTTGACATCTCATGGTGAATAAAGTCACGGAAATATATTTATTAAAGTCTGCCTGACTTATTAGTCCATAAAAAGTAGCCCATTAACTGCTATTTGAGCGATTCCAGAATGGTCGTCTCCAGGAACTTACTCAGATATTATTTTAGGACATTATTTTGAGGACTCCGTGACAAAGGTTTCACCCTGACTCCATGACATTTTACAATGACGAGCTTAGATGATGTGGGAAACCGGGGAATGTCTATAAGGATGCGATTGAAAAGTTTAAATTGATTCACAAAATGATTTTATGTAAGTTTATATAGAAAAGAACATCATTTATTTGTTAAGTAATTCATAGATTAGCACATTCACATTTCGGTGAAAATGACATTCCTGGAATATTTTTTGAACTTTGCTAATATTTTCAAAACTGTTTATCTGCTATTAACTTATTTGCTGATTGTTAGCACAATTACATTGATTGCCACAGTCCTAAACAATAACCTGCACTAGAAAATAATAGAATGTCATAGTCCGTTGTGAGTTCATTGTCAGTTATAGAGTTATAGAGTCATACAGCACAGAAACAGGCCCTTTGGTCTAACTTGTCCATGCCGACCAAGATGCACATTCTAAGTTCCCACTACTTGCCCATGTTTGTCCCGAATCTAAATTTCCACTAGTGGGAGAGTCTAGGACTAGGGGTCATACATGGCCTCAGAATTAAATGACGTTCTTTTAGGAAGGAGATGAGGAGAAATGTCTTTAGTGAATCTGTGGAATGGATAAGGCTGTGGATGCCAAGTCAGTGGATATTTTTAAGGCAGAGATAGATAGATTCTTGATTAGCACAGGTTTCATGGGGAGAAGGCAGGAGAATGGGGTTCGGAGACAGAGATAGATCAGCCATGATTAAATGGCGCAGTAGACTTGATGGGCCGAATGGCCTAATTCTATTCCTTATGATCTTTTGATCTTTTGAAACCATTCCTATCCACATACCTGATCAAATGTATTTTGAATCTTGTTATTATCACTGGACGATTGGATTGTGAAACTGCGCCAAAACCTGTCAACCATTGACCTCTCATGAGACACAGTGGACTGTTTCATTGAATTATGTGCAAACTGGGGATTGTACTTATGTATGGCAATGATCTCACTGATCTGACCAAAATAAATGAACCTCACGGTACCTTGGTACATATGTTAATAAAGGAACCATTGAACCATTATGATAGACACAAAAAGCTGGAGTAACTCAGCGGGTCAAGCAGCATCTCTGGAGAGAGGAATGGGTGATGTTTCAGGTTGAGACCTTTCTTCAGACTCCAGTTGTACCAAAAATGGAGAATTTGCATCAAATTTTATTTCTAAATGTGTGGCATATCATGAGTGAATTGATGATGCAAAGTACGAGTGGGCAAGTGTCATGATGGGCTGGTAATTTCATAAGGTTATCCCTTCCACAAAATTATTTTAACTTATTACAAGTTTGCAGTCTGGCTCATTTGGTAGCAATTTCAAACCATTTTTGAAGGTTGTATATTCAAGTTTAAATCCAGTGGCTCGAGCACGTCTTAAGAGTGAGTACAGTCTGTCCTCCACATAGCACTCACCCTTGTTCCCCTCCACCCCCACCTTCAGCAAGTTCTGGATCTGCCGCGACACAGAGCTTTTCTTCTTAAGAATGAGTACATTGTTTAGTGCAGGGCAGTACCGAGGGTGCACTGTGGTATACTGCCAGAGCTATCATCTCCCAGATAAGACGTGAAACCAATGCTCCATCTTCTCTCTCATGTTAAGATAAAAGAGCCAAGATATTATTCTAGGACACAACCTGACCCTAACGTAACAGGTCAAGATTTCAAATGGTGGGGTCATGTCCAGTGTATATTCTGATTAAACATTTGTGCTGGGTCAGGTCAGCACAACTCCATGCCTCACCCAGGGCAGGACGATTTGTTTAATTCTTTTGACATGCGATGACCATTTTTAGTTATGTTATATTCACAATGATTAGGTTGGGTTGGGGTGGGTAAGCTCTGGTAAAATATTAGGATTTGTTTATTATTTCAAAATAAACATTATTCGTAATAAAAATATATACAAAACAAACACTGTGCAAAACTCATGATACATTTTTACTGTGTCTCCACACTCAATATTGCTAGTCTTATGCATAGTAGTGTTAGCATCTCCCTTTTACCTTACCTACAGCACCATTGCCGCTCGTGGCCCCATGGGGTAACACCGCTTACCTTGTCCCCACCTGATTCAACCCCTCAATGTCCAGCAGCGGAAAGACCATAGACCTCCCACACAGAGCCTTTCCTTTAGCTGCACTGAGCTTCAGTGCATCCATCCCTCCACGCGCATTCCTGTAGTCTGGACTGTGCACACAGCAACATTCCTTTATGGGCATCTTGGGTTCAGGGCAGTTCTAGTAGATGTGATCAGATTGTTTTATTACTTCATATCAACTTCCTAATGTCTTGGTGAAATTCTATCCATCAATTAACATTGGTAAAAATAGATTACAGGAATAATTAGCCTTCATGATTGTGATGGATTTAGTGTGTTCATGGAAGGTGGTATGTAAATGCAAATCATTCCTTAGTCATAAGTCATAAGTCATGTCATAAGTGATAGGAGTAGAATTGGGCCATTCGGCCCATCAAGTATATTCCGCCATTCAATCATGGCTAACCTATCTCTCCCTCCGAACCCCATTCTCCTGCCTTCTCCCCATAAGCTCTGACACCTGTACTAACCAAGAATCTATCTATCTTTGCCTTAAAAACATCCACTGACTTGGCCTCCACAGCCTTCGGTGGCCAAGAATTCAACAGATTCACCACCCCCGGACTATAGACATTTCTCCTCATCTTCCTTAAAGAACGTCCTTTAATTCATAGGCTATAGTCCTAGACTCTCCCACAAGGAAACATCCTCTCCACATCCACTTTGTTGAGTTTTTTGAATATAAGAAGGTAAAAACAAGACGAGTGGATTCCTACTCATTACCTGCCTTCTCCACACTTCCTATCAAATGTAGGAGCTCTAGTTTTTACTTTTAGTTTAGGTTTAGATACAGCACAGAAACAGGTTTAGTTTAGTTTAGGTATATCACAGAAACAGGCTCTTTAGCCCACTGAGTCCGTGCTGACCAGCGACCCCTGTACACTAGCACTGTCATACATACTAGAGACAATTTACAATCTTTACCAAAGCAAATTAACCTACAAATTTGTACTTTTTTGGAATGTAGAAGGAAACCGGAGCAACCGGAGAAAACCCATGCGGTCAAGGAGAGAACATACAAATTCCGTACAGACAGCACCCGTCGTCAGGATCGAACCCGGGTTTCTTGCTTTGCAAGGAAGCAACTCTACCGCTGCACAACCACGCTGCCCTGGATTTGCGTCCCATTCCAGAGTTTTTGGAATACTCTCTCACAAGGAGAACATTGAAGACTGGCAATTAAGACAGGAAATTGGTGAAATCATGTGATTTCCATCCTCATTGACTAACAATTTGTGAGAAATGGTTCTGCAGGGCTTTGCTTCCAGTAATGTATCAATCTCCATTTAAATAAATATTGAGACACATATGGGAATCGAGGGCATGGGGAGAGAGTGGAAAGATGGTATCTGAGATTTTAAAAAACTCCTTTTACTTTTCACTTTTTACTAGAACGGCAGTAAATTTCATCAGATTTCACCAAAGAAGAAAATTTGTAAATGAGATACAAGAATGACCTCTCATGTACCAAGTGGAAAATGTTTCTAAACAATATTGGCTAGAAGGTGTATGCAGTTGTATCCAATTGTGCCTGATCTTTTTTTATGCATAAATCACGCAAATAAAAACAAAACGTGACTGTTTTGAAGTATTTATTGCTATTCCCAGCTGTAGTTCACCCTTTCAGGAAATTGAACTGGGCACCCTTGAGCATCATTTGCCCTAATATCAGTGATCACAACTCTTTACGCTTCAAGATAGTTATGAATAAGGATGTCAGGACCTTGGGAGAAAAAACTAAATGGGGGAGGGGGAGGTGGTCAAAGTACTAGGTTATTAGTCAGGGACTAGGAAGAGTAAATTGGGAACAGCTGTTTCATGGGGAAGTCCATATCAGACACGTGGGAGTTGTTTAAAGATTAGCTGAATGGAGTTTAGACTAACATGTTCCAGTAAGCAAGAGGGACAAGGGGAACCTTGAATGACAAAAGAGGTTGAAAACCTGGAAGCTGGTATGTAATGATGTAAGGAAGATTAAGTCAGACAGGAACTTTGAGGAATATAAAGAAAGCACAAGTTGAGTTTAGTTAATTATCACATATTGAGATAGTTGTTGGTAGGATGGTTCCTTTGCCTGATAGCAGCTGGGAAGAAACTCTCCCTGATTCTGGAGATGTGCATTTTCACACCTATACATTTTGTTGGTGGGAGAGGGGAGAAGAGTGAGTGACCGGGGTGTGACCTGTCCTTAACTATCCTGGTGGCCTTGACAAGGCAGCGTGAGGAACAAACTCAGGCAGGAAATAAGGAGGGCAAAATGGGACAAAAAAAGTCAATGGCATATCGGATTTGAGAGAACCCCAAGGTATTTTATACATATATTAAAAAACAAGCAGGTAACAAGGGGGTGGGTTGGACACCTCGAGGGTCGAGGAAGGAATTTTTGCTTGGGAGTCGAGGGATGTGGGCAAGGTATTGACCAGGAGAAGAACATGGAGTCAAATAAGATCAGTTTGGGGGCATAGACACAAAAAGCTGGAGTAACTCAACAGGACATGCAGCATCTCTGGAGAGGTGGAATGTGTGACGTTTCGAGTCGAGACCCTTCTGCAGACAGTTTGGGGCACACTAATATCTGGGACATTTTGAGAAAAAGAAGGAAGTGGTTTTGCTTCTTTGAATGAGCATTAAGACAGATATCTCCCAATCTATCCAGCATCTATCCTAAGCTATTGAGAGAGGCAAGAGAGGAGGTTGCTGGACCCTTGAAGATATTTACATCCTCTCTAGCCACAGGCAAGGTCAAAGGGAACTGGAGAGCAGTCAATAGTAATTCTTTGTTTAAGAGGGAAAATAAGGATAATCCAGGAGGGTGGTGAGCCTCACATCAGTGGGAGGGAAGCTATCAGATATGATTCTTAGGCATGGGATTTACACAGATTTGGAAGAGAATGGACCAATTGAGAAAGTGACGAAAGTGATTGATGTGGGTAAGATCGTGGATGTTGTCCACATGGTCATTCATTATGCATTTGACAAGGTGGTAGGCCGATCCAGAAAATTAGGATACATGGTGACTTGGTTACTTGGATTCAGAGCCGGCATACCCATAGAATACAGAGGGGAGTCTCTGTTGCTTGTGATATATGTAAACCACTTGGACAAAAACGTAAATGGGTTGGTCAGTTAGTTTGCAGATGACATAGAAATGTGTGAACTTGCGGATGGGGAAGGCAGGCCGCCAAATTACACACTGGGATATTGATCAGTTACTGATATGATTGGAGAAATAGGGAATGGAGTTTAATCTGAGCAAGTGTGAGATGTTCCTTGTGAGGAGGTCAAATGCAAGGCAAAAGTACATTGTTCGTGTTAGGGCTCTAAATAGATTGGTGTCCAGAAGGATCTTGGTGTCCAAGTCTATAGCTCCCTGAAGTAGCAACACAAGTAGATAGAACGGTGCAGAAGGCAATGGCTTGCCTTCATTGGTCGGGGCATTGAGTATAAGTGTCAGGAAGCCATAACTTTGAGAGTCAGGTAGTTATGGAATTGCGAATTCTATAATGGGCCTGACCCACTTACGCGATTTTTTTCGGCGACTGCCGGCACCCGTCATAGTCGCTGCAGGTCGGTGAAAAATTTCAACGTTGAGAATCCAGCGGCGACCAGGAAAAGGTGTGATTCTTTGGGCGACTACTCACAACCATACAGACGTCACCCCGCGTAGGTGGGACAGGCCCTTAAAGCTCTTAATCTTAGTAACAGCAACCGCAAAACTACTGGATGTCATGAACAAAGAAGGTTTGGATCTATTATTATCACATGTATCGAGGTACAGTGAAAAGCTTTGTTTTATATGCTATTCAATGAGGTCAGATAATACTATACATAAACACAATCAAAGTATACACACGTACAATAGGCGGAATAAAGGGAAAAATACAAAGTGCGGACTATAGTTCTCAGCATTGCAACGCAACTGTTCAGTAGACAAAGTCCAATTGTTCACAATGATGTAGAGGTGAATTGGACAGTACCAGAAGAGCTACTTCTGAAAGGGTAGTTGAAAGGCTACTTACAATATGCCTCTTTTACCAAAACCCCAGGCGACCACATGATTGGCAATGGTGTAGAGTATAATGATATTTCTGTGAGCACGACCAAACACACGCTAATGAATGTAGTATGTATAGCCGTTGAGAATGTTGGAAGAATTTTTGCACAGTTTATGTTTTGTATATATATATTTCTATTCTGAATAAAGTTTATTTTGATTAACAAAAAGTTATAATCTTGCATGTCGAATAGTGAATACGTGCTGTTTTGATTTTTACTGCTTAGATTTACTCTTTGTAATCTCTCAGGAGGTTAAGACAAACTTAATTAAACATGAAGCCAGGTTTAGAATGGTAACATAAAATATAAATATAATATACTTCATACCCTAATGACAGTGGTGTGGAATTGCCAGAAAGGTCCTTGTGTTGTAACATATATTTGTCATGCATATTCAGTCATCTCTCTTCCTGATAAATATGCATAGGACTGGGCATGGGGTCAGTGTGGAAACTGTCTTGCAAAATGAGAAAGGTGCTGTGGTAACTCTCAAAGTGCTGGAGTAACTCAGCTGGTCAGGCAGCATCTCTGTAGAACATGGATAGGTGTTTTTTGGGTCAGGACCCATCTTCAAAAATACCTCATTTTAATCCTTTTCCCTAATACAGGTACACCACAGATTTTACAGCAAACTGATGGTCCGGCACTTCCTTTAATCCGGATAAAATTTACGAGAGAGCACTTGAAATTCACCCCCGAAAGTCCCACCGAAAATTTGGTGCCTAGGCCGGGTGAGGCTGCTGATCTCGACCTGGATTTGTGTTTCCATGGCTCGCTTTTTTGCTCTCTGGCAGCTGCCGATGTTACCCTCATCAGGACTTCTGAGAACAACACGTAACCGGTACCTGGGCTGCCCATGCCGTAAATGCAAATTTCACAGTAAATTAAATTTACATTTAATATTTGCTTTATTTACATTTACATAGATACATAGAAAATAGGTGCAGGTGTAGGCAATTCGGACCTTCGAGCCAGCACCACCATTCATTGTGATCATCCACAATCAGTACCCCATTCCTGCCTTCTCCCCATGTACCATGATTCCGCTAGCCCCAAGAGCTCTATCTGACTATCTTGAATGCATCCAGTGAATCGGCCTCCACTGCCTTCTGAGGCAGAGAATTCCACAAATTCACAACTCCCAGGGTACCCCTTATTCTTAAACTGTGGCCCCTGTTTCTGGACTCCCCCCAACATCGGGAACATGTTTCATGCATCTAGCGTGTCCAATCCCTTAATAATTGTACATGTTTCTATAAGATCCCCTCTCTTCCTTCTAAATTCCAGTGAATACAAGCCCAGTCTTTCCATTCTTTCATCATATGACAGTCCCACCATCCCTGGAATTAACCTTGTGAACCTACGCTGCATTCCCTCAACAGCAAGAATGTCCTTCCTCAAATTAGGAGACCAAAACTGCACACAATACTCCAGGTGTGGTCTCACCAGGGCCCTGTACAACTGCAGAAGGACCTCTTTTGCTCCTATACTCAAATCCTCTCATTATGAAGGCCAAGTTTCTAGCAGTCCGTAGTGCTTTAGAGACACGGGAGAAATATAATTAGTGGGTCAGTATTATTAAGTGACCTCTGTTGGCCCAGCAAAACAAATTATTCAGCAGGGCTCTGGAACCAAGGGTGCAGGAAAATCGGTGGTGGACCTGTAATATAATTCCTAAGCCAGTATGCTGTCAGAGCTTTCAATCTGAACTCAACGTGTTTTTCTGTTTATCTAAATGTGATAATAATATTGGCCAATTTTTCAAAGAGTATCAACCATTAAAATGACTGTAGAAGCACTGACATAGGAAAAGAGGCCATTTCAATAATCCGATTTCAGGAAATGTTGACATTCACTAATTCATTGCAATTTTTCCATTGCAATTTTCCCATTGAACTAAATGAGCATTCCGCAGCAAAAACGTCAGGAAGTAGAAACGTCCAGCAGCATTGACAATTTTAGGTGACTTGGAAAGATTCCCATAAGCTCAAAGGAAGGAGACAATTGATCATTTCAGACAAGTGTGATTTAACAACGGATTTCGGATATGATTTTTGCCCAAAATTTATTTTTTCCTCAGGTTGCATTGAAATAGCAACAGTTGCACACATCTCCACTCAGGTCTCCGAGTCAATTTTAACAGCAGAATAAGATTTAGTTATTGGTTTTATAAATGGTGATTTTGACAAGTTTATTAGTAATGACATTGCCTTGACAATTTGTTATTGCCATTGAGAAGAATATCAGTTTAAAAATTCCTCTCTGCTCAGTAGTTATTGTGTGAATTTACTTAGATTACAATATGATGCCATCTCAAACTGAACTCGTTGTATATTTTTTGTTGTTAGGAACAACTTTACAGAATAGGAATTCTTTTGATGCAAGTAGAATCTACATTTGATTACTTTTTGGACCTTTTTTTTCTTATACATCACTGGATGGATGCAAACTTTAGTTTAGTTTAATTTAGCTTAGAGACACAGCTTTGAAACAGGCTCTTCAGCCCTAGTCTACCACAACTATCTGTTACCCGTACACCAAAGCTCTATGTTATCCTCTCACTACACAATACGGGCAATTTTACAGAGGCCAATTAACTTCCAAACCTGCACATCTTTGGGATATGGGGGAAAATTGGAGAACCCAGAAGAAATCCACGTGGTCACAGGCAGAGTGTGCAAACTCCACACAAACAGCACCCGAGGTCAGGATTAAACTCGGGTCTCTGGCGCTGCAAGGCAGCAGCTCCACTAGCTAGGCCTCAGCAAGGCCAATAACATAATCGAGGACCAGTCTTACCCTGGTCACTCCATCTTCTCCCCTTTCCCATCAGACAAGAAGAACAAAATGCTGAAAACACACACCACCTAATTCAGGGACAGTTTGTTGCCAGGCAACTGAACCGTCCTCTCACCGGCTAGAGTGCGGTCCTGATCTCCCATTTACCTCATTGGAGACCTTCAAACTATCTTTAATTGGATTTGATCATACTTTATCTTGCACTAAATGTTATATCCTTTATCCCTTTGATTTGGCTTGATTGTAATCATGTGTAGTCTTTTTTTGCTGACTGGATAGCACTCAACAAAATGCTTTCACTGTACCTCGGTACACGTGACAACATTAATAATAAACTGATACACTAATAGCTGGAAACTACAAGGGGCAATGTGCCCAGGAATGACACATACTTGTGATAATGATTCCTGGTAACGGCTGGAAATTGATTGAGACAATATGTGGACTTAAGAACTATGAACTCAGTCTTAACTGTGTAAAAGACAAGCAGGGGATCTCCTCTGTTTTGTCATTAAACTTATTGGAGTGACTTTTCAAAAAAAATGACAGTGGGATTTGAATATGCATGTATTGAAACAACTTGCAGTGGTAAATGAGTATTTCCTTGTGTGGAAAAACCAAGGGTCTCAGACTATTAAAAAAATAAGAGTTACATTATACAGAGGTTTCCTCAGAGCCAGGTCATAGCAAAACTCATTACAGGCAATTAAATCTTTTTAAAGTACATTCACTACTGCAATGTAAGATAGGTAGCAACCAATTAGTGCACTCATCATGGTAATGAAGGAGGCCATTCAGCTCATCAGGTACATGACAGCTCAGGGGAGCAATCCCATTACCGGATTCATTAACTGGATTCATTGTTATTTTTCGCTGCACTCCTGAAACCTCTTGTCTCCCACACATGGCCATGAGCACTCCTTTTGATTCTCTTGGCTATTAACCTATACTAAGGGTGGCACAGTGGTGTAAAAGACAGGTAGAGTTGCTGCCTCACAGCGCCAGAGATTTGAGTTCAATCCTGACTGCAGGTGCTCTCTGTACAGAGTTTGTATGTTCCCTGTGACTGTGTGGGCTTTCTTTGAGTGCTCTGGGTCATTCCACACTCCAAAGACATATGGGTTTGTAGATTAACTTGCTTCAGTAAAATTGTCCCTCGTGTGCAGGATAGTGCTGGTGTATGAGGTGATAGCACGGACTCAGTGGGCCGAAGGGCCGGTTTCTGTGCTGTATCTGTAAAGTATAAAGCCTAATATCTAAAGATCTAACGTGCAGTATTCAGTTAACATACCAGCATATCTTTGCGAAGTGGAAGGGACATGGAACATCCAGAAGAAACCTACATTTACAGGAAGAATGTATAAACTCTAGAACACTAACAGTTAAGTTTGAATGCAAATTTAGACTTTAATCTTTAGATACACAACCCAGAAACAGGCCTTTCGGCCCACTGAGTCTGTGTCGACTAGCGATCACTGCACACTTGCACTGTCCTACACACTAGGGACAATTTACCAAAGCCAATTAACTGTAACTTTGGTGGCAAAAAAACAGCATATCTTTATCTAAATGGTGGCCGAGGGACATGGGGAACATCCAGCGAGAAACCTGGTTTACAGGTACACCATGTATAAACTCTGCGTGCAGAACACTAACAGGCAAGTAAAGAAAGCGAATTTAGACTTCATTTTTTAGGATACACAACCCAGAAGACAGGCCTTTACTGCCCACTGTACTGGGTCTTGGTGAGACGACACTGCAGTACTGCGTACAGTTTTGTCTCCAAATCTGAGGAAGGACATTATTGCCAAAGAGGGATTAGAGACGGTACACCAGACTGGATTTGGGGGATGTCAGAGCACCCAGATGAAACCCACACGGTCACAGACTTGGTTTAAGCTTCATTCTAACAGCATCCATAGTCAGAAGATTGAACCCGAGTCTCTGGCGCTGCAATGCTGCAATCTAGAAACTGCACAAAATTCTGTACCAAGTGGACAATTGATGCACAGATGCAGGCCTGTTCCCGATGTGGGGAAATCCAATACTAGAGGGGTCACAGCTTAAGATAAAGGGGAAATCCTAACCAAAACCGAGATGAGACAAACTTTTTTCACGGAGACAGGCCATCTCGGCCCTGGAAGTCTCTGCCGAACAAAGGGTTTTTGAGGCCACTCCCACCTGGCTGCATTCAGACCAGTTAGATGTGGCCCTTCTCATCCATATGCCTATCCAGGTGGTATGGATAGAAGGAACCTGCCTCCCACCACTTCCACTGGGAGCTCATTCCACATGATACCACTCTCTGCGGTGCAGGCTCGTTCCCCCCGAATTACCCCTAAACTTCTGTCCCTTAATTCTGAAGTCATGTCCTCTTGTTTCTCTTCCTATTTGGAAAGGGAGGAAATCTTGTCCACCCAAGTCTAAACCCTCTCATCACAGGGAAGACCTCTATCAGGTTCCCCCCTTACCTTCTGCGCTCCAGAGTAAAGACCTAACTTATTCAACCTATCTCTGTAACTTAGTTGTTGAAACCCAGGCAACATTCTAGTAAATCTCCTCTGTACTCTCTCTATTTTGTTGACATCCTTCCTATAATTGGGCGACCAAAATTGTACACCATACTCCAGATTTGGTCTCACCAATGCCTTGTACGATTTTAACATTACATCCCAGCTTCTATACTCATGAGATGGGCAAAGGTTAAAGGAGATATGTGGGGCAAGTTTCTTTACATGGAGGGCAGTGAGTGCCTGGAACATGATGCCAAGGGTGGTTATTGAGGCAGATGTGATAGCGGCATTTAAGAGACCACGTCTGGATAGGCATATAGATATGCAGGGAATGGAGGGATATGGCTTATGTACAGGCAGATACGGATTGGCCTTGATACCATGCTTGGCATGGACATTGTGGGCTGGAAGGTCTGTTCTTGGGCTGTACTGTTCTATATTCTATGTTTTATCTGAGCTGTGAGGTTGCAATGCTAAATGCTGCACCATCATACCGCCTTAACCTGTAATTTGTAAATTATAATATAGAAATAGGCTTATCAGGGGTGCAAGGTCCTGCAAGTGAAAATGGCCAGACATTGGTGAGGTTGACAAGGATGTACAGTATTTATTTTCTTCCACACGTGACCATGGGATCTTCAATGTCCAGCTGAGTGGACAGATGGGACCATTGCCATCTCATCAGAAATGTTGGGTTTTTAAAAAACTCTGGTTGTGTTATTAGAATTGAAAACAAAATTAATCCAGAGCTGCTTCATAACCAAAATAAACAAACCATTTCTAATATTAATTATTAAACATAAATTATCTTAGTCTTGGACAAGGGAGCGATTGGTACCCTGGGACCTTATCATAATAACGTTAGGATGTTTGAAGAAGGAAATTAAAATGTGGATTGATTGAACGATACAGTGCGGAAACAGGCCTTTCGGCCCATCGGGTCTATGCCAGCCATCAATCCAGCATTCACGTTAGTTCTCTGATATCCCACAATTGCACCCATTCCCTAGCCACGAGGGGCAATTTTTCAGTGGTCAATTAACCTACAAGCCTTTGGGATGTGGGTGAGAACCGGAGCTTGCAGAGGAAACCCACAGTAACAGGGAGAATGCGTAAACTCCACACAGACAGCACCTGAGGTCAGGATCGAACCCGGGTCTCTGGCGCTGTGAGATAGCAGCTCTACCAACTGTGCCACTGTTTCTCTTGAATGGAAACACTCATCTGAAAGAAACAGTGCTTTAAATTTACATACACATATACATAAAAACATACACATGTAACTTTTGTACACATTAAAGTCACAGCAAGCCCTGCAGTAAACATATAAGGGTTTTATGTTATCAATCAAAATGTGAACTTGTCACATCAGTGAATGCCCACCGGGTCCGTGCCGACCAGCGATCACCCCGTACACTAACTGACGTACACGAGGGAAATTTTACATCTGAAGAAGGGGCTCGACCCGAAATGTCACCTATTCCTTTTCTCCAGAGATACTGCCTGACCCGCTGAGTTATTCCAGATTTTTGTGTCTGCCTACAATGTTATAACTTACTGAGTTTATAACTCAATGTTCGACTTTGGGGTATATAAAATAACGAAGAGTAATAGTGCAAGGACAAACACAATGCCCCCCAAGTCTATGTAGTTCAGAGCTTAGTTGGAGGTTGTAGTGTTTAATAGCCTGACAGTTGTAGGGAAGATGTTGCTCCTGAACCTTGACGTTGCAGATTTCAGGCTCCTGTACCTTCTTAGTGAAATGAGAGCATGGCCAGGGTGGTGTGGGTCTCTGATGATGCTGGCCGCCTTTTTGACGCAGTGACTCATATAGATACCTTCGATGATGGGGAATGTTTAAGAAAGAACTGCAGATGCTGGAAAAATCGAAGTCTGAAGAAGGGTCTCAACCCGAAACATTGCCAATTCCTTTTCTGCATTGATGCTGCCTCACCCGTTGAGTTCCTCCAGCATTTTTGTCTACCTTCGATGGTGGGGAAGTCAGTACCCGTGATGGACTGGGCAGAATTCCATGGAATTCTCATGGAGAGAAGACGAGATGGAAGGAGTAGAGGTCAACAATATAGGACTATCGATCCTTTTGTATGGCATGTTGGAAATCTATTCATTTTTACATTGGCCGGCCTGGTCTTTAATATCGACTCATTCCTTACACCAAATTAATTTCCTCTTGCCGTTCTCACATGTCATGCCTCAAATATAATTTCTCCAAAGAACAATTTTAGAAAAAGCTACAAGTGTGTACAATAAGAAAGGAACTTGCTTTCTTGGTTTTCTGAATGTATTGTTCGCTTCGAATGAGAGCAATATCAATAATTCTGAACAAATAAATACATAAATGCAGGTGATGTTTTCTTGAAAAGGTTACATAAATAAGGAAAAGAGTAAGATTCTATTGCAATCTGGCCAACCAAGCCCTTGTAGGGTTTACAATGCAGCTGAGGGAGAGGTAATGACGTCACCTTTTCAGTGCAGTTACATTTCACTCTGTCCAAACTCTGTCCAAAAACTACTCTGGGGCATTTTGTCAGCAACAAAACCTTGTGCTTAAATTTTCCCAATTAGCAGCCCCGCCTGGGAGTGATCCCTATGGGGATTGGTCTGTACAATGACTCTTAAACAGCAGCAGGAGAGATGCCAGTGAAAAGTTGACTGATTTATTACAATCCACCCAGTGCCTTGTCACGTGAGCAGGCAACTAAACAGCACACCATGGAAAAGTTGAACGAATTTTCAAACTCTTTGCCACAAATGCCCAAAAGTGCCTTAAAATTGGTCCGATTAAGGCAGCTGCATAGGAGGTGTTCTGGGGTAAATCAATTGCTCGGAGTTTAAATGCACAACTTTAGACTTTAGAATTTTAGAGATACAGCATGGAAACAGGCCCTTCGGCCCAACGGGTCCATGCCGACCAACCGTGTACACTAGCACTATCCTGCACACCAGGTACAATTTACAATTTTACCGAAGCCAACCAACCTACAAAACTGTATGTCTTTGGAGTGTGGGAGGAAACCAGAGCACCCGGAGTAAACCCACACGGTCACGGTGAGAACGTACAAACTACAGACAGCACCTGTGGTCAGGATCAAAGCTGGGTCTCTGGTGCTGCAGGCAGCAACTCTGGAGCTGTAATGGCCCTGTCCCACGATGCGAGTTCATTCAAGAGCTCTCCCAAGTTTAAAAAAAAATCAAACTCATGGTAAGCACGGAGAATGAACGTAACGGGTATGTTGGAGCTCGGGGACCTCTCTTAGTGGCTCGTAACGCTAACGGCAGGTACTCGGGAAGACTCGCTAATGGCAGGTAAGCTCGGGAATACTCGTGAAGATTTTTCAACATGTTGAAAAATGTCCACGAGAGCCCCGAGTACCGACGAACGGCCATTACCGTAAATCTCCGAGTACAAATCAGGGCAAACTTGGGAGAACCCTTTGAATTAACTCATATAGTGGGACAAGGCTTTAAAACAGTGCTCCAATGTACCCGCTATGTTCATTCTCCGTGCTTACCACGAGTTTGATTTTTTTTTAAACTCGGTAGAGCTCTTGAATGAACTCGCATCGTGGGACAGGGCCATTAGGCAGCAACTCTACTGCTGTGCCCCTAACCGTGATCAGAATGTCCTTCCATAGCCTCTGCCCACCAAAGCTTTCTGGTGTGTTTCTTCGGGGAAGGGAAATGCAGTGCAAGATGGATTCATGCTTCTGTTGTTTCCTCTCGATTGTTTGTAATAATTACAGCTTAGCTCGATGGGGCTGTTTAACAAAATAAACAAAGAAACTGAGAGGACTATTAAAAGATCATAAATAAAGTCATAAATAGTGCAGAATTCATGGCAATCAGCAATAATATCCTCTGCTGAACTTTCACTAAGAATCAGAGTTAGACCTAGCAAAAGTTTGTGCTCCTCAGCTGAATTTTACTGATATTATTTTTTGCTGGAGTCAAAAATAAAGTTGATAAAGAAGAGATTTTTTAAAATGATCTTGTATAAATTATCAGAGCTGACTATATCCACATAGGAAAGCAAGACATTAGAACAGGAACTAAAAAAGACGACATGGCCCAATTGAGTCTGCTTTGCCATTCAGTATGGTCTTGGCTTTGATTGAGACTATAGAACATTGAATAGAACAACACAGGAACAGGCCCTTCAGCCCACAATGTCTGTGCTGAACATGATGCTAAGATCAACTTTGATTTGCCTGCACATAGTCTATAACATAGAAACATAGAAACATAGAAATTAGGTGCAGGAGTAGGCCATTCGGCCCTTCGAGCCTGCACCACCATTCAATATGATCATGGCTGATCATCCAACTCAGTATCCCGTACCTGCCTTCTCTCCATACCCCCTGATCCCCTTAGCCACAAGGGCCACATCTAACTCCCTCTTAAATATAGCCAATGAACTGGCCTCAACTACCCTCTGTGGCAGAGAGTTCCAGAGATTCACCACTCTCTGTGTGAAAAAAGTTCTTCTCATCTCGGTTTTAAAGGATTTCCCCCTTATCCTTAAGCTGTGACCCCTTGTCTTGGACTTCCCTAACATCGGGAACAATCTTCCTGCATCTAGCCTGTCCAATCCCTTAAGAATTTTGTAAGTTTCTATAACCCTCCATTCCGCTGTCTACAGGGGGGAAGCGTGTTAACTACCAAGCTCAGCCCCGAAGAGCGGAGAGTTGAGTTGGGAGCTGCTGGTGACGACATACACGAGGAGCGGGCTGCTAGGAGGGGGATTCCACTCCACTCAGTCAGGAGCCACTCCGGTACATCGAGCACCTGAACCGGACTTTGGGCTTTTGTAAATGGTGCCAAAATATGATGACTCGTGCTTGTGTGAGCTAAGCCAACGAAATTTCACTGTGCAGTGCACACGTAACAACAAAGAATCAAAGATAGATTGACCCCTATCATACCCACGTGCCTATCCAAAATCCTCATGTGCCACTATCACGGCCTCCAACACCACCTCCGACAATGCGTTCCAGGCACTCACCACCCTCAATGTAAAAAAAACTTGCCCCACACACAACCTTTAAACCCTTACAATTTTAAAGCAGCCACCTTAAAAAAAGCTCTAGAACACTGTTACCAAATGCATCCAATACCAGGTTACAATGTCACAAAATATCTGTTCAACTCAAGGCAAGAGTGTTTTATTGTCATGTGTCCCAGATAGGACAATGAAATTCTTACTTGCTGCAGCACAACAGAAGATGTAAACATAGTACATAACGGGAGGAAAAAAAAATCCTGTGTGTATATATAACACACACACACACATGCTCAATAAATAAATAAATATAGTGCAATAATAGTAATAGTCTGTTGCAGTTCAGAGCTTATTTGTTGCCGTGTTTAATAGCCTGATGGCTGTAGGGAAGAAGCTGTTCCTGAACCTTGGTGATTTTGTCAAACATGTTGGATGTTTTCTTGAAATTCTGTCTCCTGGTTCTGCATTCCTTAAGATGAGATCACAATGTATATTGACTGTTGACATGAGTACATTTTAACTCATTCAGATGTGAATGGAATCATTAATGTTGGACACAGATGAAATGTACAGCTACCAAAATCATTAAAAAAAAATGGCAAACATTACATTTTAAAATGTATGAATGACCTCCATAAAAAAATACACTCTGAATGAACATTGTAGAAACAGAAAAGTTTAAAATAAACTATTAAAGTAAACTACGAAAGCTGTAGCGATTGCCCATGATGGCTATTATTAAACACTGGATGTCATGCAGTGATCTGTCTTAAAATATGCAACTTTGGGATAATGAGGGACGGCACAGTGGAGCAGCGGTAGAGTTGCTGCCTTACAGCACCACAGACCTAGGTTCTATCCTGACTATGGGTGCCGTCTGAATAGAGTTTGTACTTCTGCTTGCGACCTGCAGGGGTTTTCTCTGGTTTCCTCTAACACTTCGAAGACGTACAGCTTAGTATGCTAATTGGCTTGGTAAAATTGTAAATTGTCCCTAGTGTGTGTAGGATAGAGTGTGCAGATCGCTGGTCAGCGTGGACTTGGTAGGCCAAAGTCCCTGTTACTGTGCTGTATCTCTAAAATAAACTAAACTAAAGCAAACTAAACTAAACTAAACTAAACTAAGCTGAATGACAATTGACCTGTTTTTACTTCATCTATTATTTATAGATATTCAAAGGCTTTAAGATCAGACAGATAGATATGTATGTTTTCAATGCTTGCTCTGCAACTATTTTCACTGTCGTTTGAAATTCAATGGAAAACCTGCTGTAAATAGATGAATGCAGAACAATCCTTAAAAACACATTTAATGTTTGGACTGGGCATTGTTATGATGCCCTCGTGCAAACAATACTGATTATCTACTCCAACAGACTCCAATTTCCATACAATGTAAGGTTTAAATATTTAGCCATCGATGGCAGACTTGAGTTGATTGCAGGTACTTCACTCTGGAAGAGTAAAGGGGACCTTTTTTGTCAAATATCTGAGGAAGGCATTAGGAAAGATAGAATTCAGATGAGGAGGACAGTCTGACTCCATGTATGTTCTCATTCCAAAGCTGTTAGACCTATTTTTGATTGTGTGGGGTTGTTTTAAGATGTAAAAGAAAATGTTGAATTTGAAAAAAAAATTGAAAAAAACCCTACAATTTTTGAGCAGAGATAGATTTTTTATTAGTACAGTGTCAGAGGTTATGGGGAGAAGGCAGGAGAATGGGGTTAGGAGGGAGAGATAGATGAGCCATGATTGAATGGCGGAGTAGACTTGATGGGCCAAATGGCCTAATTCTACTCCTATCACTTATGACATGATCTGAAGAAGAAATAGCTTTTACATTGTTTAACACCACAACTATTCAATTGGTAGCATGTAAATAGGTTCAATCATTTTATTTATGTTGTTTCAACAAATTTAACGTGATTTTCTTATGGAGTAGAGAAACGTTCTTTCTCTCTCCACATATGCTCTCTGACCTGCTGAGTATTTTGAGCGCATTCTGTTTTGATCTGAAGAAGGGTCTCAACCCAAAATGTCACCTATTCCTGTTCTCCAGAGATGCTGGCTGACCCGCTGAATTACTCCAGCATTTTGTGTATATGTTCTGTTTTTTTAAATACTACAACCGTGGGCACTGGAAACAGTCTACATACCTTACATATGCTCCCGGAGAGCCATGCAGGACAGCAGGAGCTCCCGGCCAGCCGCGGCCTCACCTTGACAGCAGGCCTGGCTCACCCACCACGGAACCAGGAACCCACCTTCAGTTATCCGGGCACATTGCCTACTCGACCCCGAAGACCAGGAACCGTTCAGGAGGACTGCGATGGCAGCAGACACTGGACAAAGGACCATTTTCAAAATGGCGGCCGACAGAGGAGAGGATCGATGTCTCCAGGACAACGGGCCCTCAAGACCGAGATAACATTGCACTATTAAGAACTTTGAAACTTTTTTGGCACTAGAAACGTGGCGACTCTTCACGTACTGTCTCAGTGAAGTCTACTAATACACTACAATCATTGCACTTTTGTACATTTATGATTGTATGGTTTTAATGGATTGTATGCAAAACAACTCTGTATGTGACAATAAAGTATCATCATCATCATCAACATCATCAGATTAGTGGGAATAACACAAGGTGATGCTGAACAGAGGGAACAATTAACATTGTGGATGTAACTATTGGGATGTGTTTCAGCAAATTGCACCTCTGCTTCTATTTATCCAATCAATTAGTAAAGCAAAATTACTACCATTCAGCATAGAATGTAGAACATGGGAAAGTGCAGCATAAGAACAGGACCTTCAGCCCATAATGTCTGTGCCGAACATAACGCCAAGATAAACTATCTCATCTCGCAATCTTATCCATATCCCTCCAGTCTTCCATATCTATGTGCCTATCTACAAGCCTCCTAAATGCCACTAATGCATTTGCCTCCACCACCACCCCTAGTTCTGCATTCCAATCCCCCCATGACTCAGTGTAAAAGGCTCGCCTTGAACCTTTGAACTCCTTTAAACTTTGTCCTCCTCACCTTACAGCTATACCCTCTAGTCTGACACTGGGAAAAATAAGGTTCTGAATGGCCTGCAAAAGTTTTTCGTAAACTGGGATTTATTGGGAGACTGTACTATTTAATTGTTTTTATTCAATTCTAATTAGGAAGTAGGTTTTGAGAAAAATCACGCACGTTTCAAATAAAAATAACAAGCGAGACTCAGAGTTTGAGAATGGCGTGGTTTAAATATGGGACATGTTGGATGAATACTCAGCAATGGGGAGGTCAGACCTGAAGTAACTTTGAACATATCATTCTGTATTTGATGTCGGAAGCTCATATTCAGATAAAAGGGGAAAGATTACAACTGAGGGGCAGTTTTTTCACACAGAGTGTGGTGTAAACATTGAACGAGCTGCCAGAGAAAATGGTAAAGCAGCAGCAATTAAAATACTTGAAAGTCATATGGAATGGTACATGCATAGGAAAGGTTTAGAGGGATAATAGTCAGGCACAGGCAAGTGGGACTAGCTCAGTTAGGCAACTTGGCCTGCATGGATAAAGGCCCTGTCCCACTTTCCCGAGTTACTCACAAACTCTCCCGAGTTTTCCCCTTGATTCGAACTCGGATAATTCGTAGGTACTCGGGGCTATTTTTTTTTACTCGTGGACATTTTTCAACATGTTGACAAAACGTCCCGACTTACCTGATGCCCCGAGTTCCTACGGCTGGCATTACGAGCCGCTACGAAACATCTACGGACTCTACAGCCTCCTACGGACTCGTTACATTCCCCAACATTCCCCGAGTTGGAATCAAGGGGAAAACGCGGGAGAGTTCGTGAGTAACTCGGGAAAGTGGGACAGGGCCTTAAGTTGGGCCAAAGGGCCTGTGTCCATGCTGTATTCTATGTGACACTATTTTGCACTGAGTTCCATGATAAAGCAATGTTGACATTTATTACATCCTGTGTAGGAAGGAACTGCAAATGCTGGTTTACACCAAAGATAGACACAAAATGCTGGAGTAACTCAGCGAGTCAGGTAGCATCTCTGGAGAAAAGGAATAGGTGACGTTCCGGGTTGCAACCGTTCTTCAGACTTAATGTGCCTGACCCGCTGGGTTACTCCAGTATTTTGTGTCTATCTTTATTAATACCTGTACTGTTTAAAGCAGGTATGAAGTAGATAGGTTACACAAAAAAGCTGGAGAAACTCAGCGGGTGCAGCAGCATCTATGGAGCGAAGGAAATAGGCAATGTTTCGGGCCGAAACCCTTCTCCAGACGGGTTTCTTAAACACATGAAGTAGATAGGTATTGATTTGAAGCAGAGAGGGATTAGCCAAATAATTTTAAGATAGAAAATCGTGCACAAGGAACTCAGTACCTTAACGTCATAAAAGGAAAAGCCTGAGCAAGCACAATCTATATTATTCTTGAGCAGTACTGTGCCCAGATATTTATAATAGCATTTAATTTTGAACAAAGAAGGATAAACAATAACGTCCTAAAAATATGAGCTGCTGTGCTTGGAAAATGGTTCACAGGAACGTGAACTAATATTCTAATAAACTGTTCTGGTGGCAAGCCCTGGACCTTGTGGAGCCTTGTGGAGCCGGTACAATCCTCGTTAGTACCAATTTACTTTACCAATAACCTTGGAGCTCAATGGTGGTGTCCATCATGTGTACTAACTCTCCTGGGAAGAGTTACACCAGATGGATGGGAAAGGATTGGAAAGGTTTAGAGTCAAACGTGGGAATAGCATAGATAGACACAAAATGCTGGAGTAACTCAGTGGGACAGGCAACATCTCTGGAGAGAAGGAATGGGTGATGTTTCGGGGCCTTTCGTCAGATCGAAAGTCATGGGAAAGGGAAACAAGTGATATAGACGATGATGTAGAGAGATATTGAACAAATGAATAAAAGATATGCAAAAAGTAACAATGATAAAGGGAACATGTCATTGATAGCTGTAGCGAAGTGAGAAAGAAAAGCTGGTGTGACTTGGGTGGGGGTGGGTTGGAGAGAGAGGAAATGCAGGCGTTACTTGAAGTTAGAGAAATCAATACACATACCCCTGGGCTGTAAGCTTCCCAAGCAAAATATGTGATGCTGTTCCTCCAATTTGCATTTAGCTTCTCTCTAACAATGGAGGAGGCCAAGGACAGAAAGGTCAGTATGGGCACTGGGAGATCAGGTAGGTCCAGGCAGGCTGAGCGTAGATGGGCAGCTTGGTCAGCATGGACAAGTTAGAATGAAGGACCTGTTCCTATGTTGTAATACTCAATGACTATGACCCTATGATAGTTGGTGACAGTATTGGGTCACATTGCAAGTGTAGAGACCGTGGCTGTCATACGTCACCTGGGCTCAATTCTGGTGCCAAATGGTGTACGCTATAGTTTAATTTAGTTTAGAGATGCAGCATGGTAACTAGGCCCTTCAGCCTGCAGAGTCCATGCTCCCCATCGATCACCTGTTCACACTGGTTCTGTCACACCACTTTCCCACTCCCCACACACTATGGGAAATTATACAGAGGCCAATTAAACTGCAAACCCACATTGGCCAAGCACATGGAGGAAACCAAAGCAATCACAGGGAGAACGTGCAAACTCCACACAGACAATACCCAAGGTCAGGATTGAACCTGGTTCACTGGCACTGAGCAGCAGCAGCTCCACCAGCTGCATCACCGTGACACCCCGTATAAGCCTGCAATGAGTGGCATGTGCCAGTATGTGTGGTGTAATCTGTTGCATACACTTCACCCCATCTTCACCAACCTCAACATCATGAGGCCCTACCACCATCCTGCTGGAAGATGCATCAGGAGGTGAACTAGGAGAAAGATGAAATGGAAGAAGGAGTAAAGCTAGAGAGACCCTGCTTGTCTGCACTGTTCTTCAAGTTCTCAATATCATTAAATGCAATATCCAGTTCAATAGGCATCGCACATGATAAGTGCCCATTGTCACTACGCATGCGTGTCAGGCATTTCCTACAGCCCGTCCCATCAAAGGCCTCATTGGCTTTAGATTTAGATTTCAGTTTATTATTGTCACGTGTGCCGAGGTACAATGAAAAGCTTTGGTTTTTATGCTATCCAATCAGATCAGATAATATTATTCATAAATACAATCGTCAAACTCAAGTCCAATATGTGGAGCAAAGAGGAAGATACGGAGTGCAGATTATAGTTCTCAGCATTGGAGCGCAGCAGTTTCATAGACAAAGTCTAATGTCCGTAATGAGGTAGAGGTTAATCGGACTGTATCCTAGCTTATGGTAGGACTGATCAGAAGCCTGATAACAGAGGGGAAGATGCTATTCCTGAGTCTGGTGGTTCACTTTCAAGCTTCTGCACTCTCTGCCGGATGGGAGCAGGGAGAAGAAGGGAGAGACATGTACGCACAGCATCAGTATCTGAGCAATCATCAGCGAGTATTTGAGTTTTATTTATTGTCACATGAACCGAGATACAGTGAAAAGTTTTTGTAGTGTGCTAACCAGTCAGTGGAAAGACAATACGTGATTACAATTGAGTCATCCACCGTGTTTAGTTTAGTTTAGATTCGAGATACAGTGCAGAAACAGGCCCTTTGGCCTACCAAATCTGCACTGACCAGTGGTCCCTGCACATTAACACCATTCTACACACACTAGGAACAATTTACAATTATACCAAGCCAATTAACCTATAAACCTGTACATCTTTGGAGTGTGGGAGGAAACCAGAGATCCCGGAGAAAACCCACACAGGTCATGGGGAGAACGTATAAACCGTACAGACATGCACCCGTAGTCAGGATCAAACACGGGTCTCTGGCGCAGTAAGGCAGCAACTCTACTGCTGCTTCACTGTGCCACCCGGGCGGTGTGCACTAAAGGCAGTGTAGAGGTACATGATAAAAGGAATAACGTGAATAACATTTAGTACAAGATAAAGTCCATTAAAGTCCGATCAAAGATAGTCCGGGGGCTTCCAATGAGTCTCATATTAATTGAGTTGCATAGGCCTCAGAGCTGCTAGCCATTCTTTTAGGCTTTTACTTAAGACTTTAGGGATTCATAACACTGGCAGTGTTACCAGTTAATAATGTACCAAAATCGCATGCCTCCTTTCAGGGAGTTGTTGAATTTAATCTCCATTGAACTTATGCCATTAAGTCCAGTTTGCTGACATTATTAAACAATTTCAGGGTGGGTGTAAAGGCCAAATTTCATGTGCAGCATGGAGCCTATGTTGTAAAACCGTTTTACTGGTGTGACCTTTGTTCAAGCACAATTAGCAGAGCATACGTTCGTGCTACTTTCTGTCGCATTTTCCCACAGAAATTTGAAATAGAAAGCTTAAAATAGCACTGCAGGAAGAAAGAGTTGTGTTCTTGGCATAATACGACTGAAAACCAATTAAAACTTCCCACAAGCTGACGTTCTATTTCATTTTCAGCCCTCTTTCCCATTATTAAAGTATTGTGTTCTCTCCCTTTTTTATTGTTCTCAGCGTCATGGACTTTTCCACAGGCAGGGACAGCTTGATATCAGGACTTTGCTTGTGCTGATCTTGGTTTAATGGCATCAAACAAATGTTTGGATAAAACTTCTGTCCATTCATTTTAAACACAGATATTAACCTTTTGTTTAAAGGCTAACTATTCCGGCGATGAAGGTAAGTCTGCATTCTAATGGCAAAGTAATGCCAAATACTAAGCTAACCTCCACACCCACACCCAGGCGCACATTCACGTTCCAGTGAAAGATCTTGCCATATATATCATCATTGTAAGCAGAATATAGCTCCAAAGGTGAGCCCAATGCACACAAGTTGTAAATTGGAATTACATCATTGGCTCAATAAATGAGCTGAATTGCTGGATGGAAAATAGGGGGATTATCAGTCCGAAATCAAAAACATAAATCACATTTAAACATTGCCCTTTATTTTTGCATAAAAGAAGATCAAAATTAGTTTTCCAACTGCAAAGCTTATAAATATGCGGAATTTTTAAGTTCCACGCCCATGGAATTCCACACAATTTGTCCATAATTAACAAAGAATGTGAACTTAAAATTTCAAGAATCCACCTTTCTTGGAAATAGTTGAACATTCCTTTCTCAAAATTATTAAGACTGTTTGAATTCCATTCTCCTTGGTTTTTTCCTTTTTCATGAAGTTTTGATGCAGGAAGATCTATGCATTTTAAAAACATTTTTAAAATCTTTTCAGAGGAATACGAATCTTGGATTTGGTCTGTGGAAGCACGTTTGCAATAGTAGAACTCACCCATGGTACTAACATGGATTTTGAACAATTTCATATATGGGCTGTCACTTGAATTCAAGGATTTACTTCTTATGCATGGTCCATAAACCAATTTTTCTGTGTCAGAAATGCCTGCTTCTACACCTACCCACTTTGTGTCATTCTGCATCAACATCTTATATCTTCTTCATTTCATCAAATTTCTGTTCACCTAAAACTACCCGTTGTTAAGCTAATGCTATATATCCAGATATGCTGTCTGACCCGCTGAGTTACTCCAGTTTTTTGTGTCTATCTTCAGATTTCTGTCAGTCAGCTTTTTGTAATCCAATGAATCTGACCTGCGACTGGTTCACCATTTATCACCAGGCTCTGTTGTAATTGCTGTCCTCTCCTGACCCATTCAGAATTTTCTCAGAGAACAAATGTACCCATAACTTCTTACGAGTATCAGGTACTTGCTCCTTACACCTTACTATTGCCTTCTTCATCCTTATTCATTAAAAGTCTGAATTTGTAGCAGATTTTATCCCAATGCTACAGTGAGGTTAGCAACACAGTGGCATAGCAGGAGAGCTGTTGCCTTACAGTGCCAGTGGCCCGGGTTCAATCCTGACTACGGGTGCTGTCTGTACGAAGTGAGGTACAGTGAAAAGCTTTTGCTGATTGCTAACCAGCCAGCGGAAAGACAATACATGATTACAATCGATTCATCTACGGTATACAAATACATGATCAAGGGAATACCATGAATAACATTTAGCACAAGATTAAGTCCAGAAAAGTTTGATCAAAGATAGTCCAAGATTCTCCATAGTGGTAGATAGTAGCTCAGGACCACTCTCTAGTTGTTGGTAGAATGGTTCAGTTGCCTGCTAACAGCTGGGAAGGAACTGTCCCTGAATCTGGACATGTGTTTTTTCACACTACTGACCTCTTGCCTGATGGGAGAGTGGAGAAGAGGCAGTGGCCGGGGTGAGACTCGTCAGGGTTGTAGTAGTGGAGATTTAAAAGAGTGGAGCGATTGCAGATCCACTTCTGTGACTGCCACAAAAAGAATCGCCTAGCTTGTGCGCCACCTTGCTCCCGTTTCCTCCCACACTCTAAAGACATAATTTAATTGACTTTGATAAAGATTGGCACTAGGGTGTAGGATAGTGCTGGTGTACGAGGATCACTGGTCGGCGCGGACCTGGTGGGCCAAATGTCCTGTTTCCACGCTACATCTCTAAACTAAACTAAACTGAACGGGCCAAAGTCAACATTTGCAATTTATCATTACCATTTTGAATAACTCTGTCAGGTATCAAAAGGCCATAAGAAATCAGAATAGGAGCAAGTTGTTCCACCCTTCCATCGTACTCCACCATTCATAGCTAATAGCTAATAGATCATAGGATCATACCTAACCCAACTTTCTCATGTTCAATGTTCTACCTTTCACCATCATCATTGATTTCCCGGCTATCTCAGCCAGGACTTTGCAGTCACAGTTCTCCAAAGACTCACACCCCTCTTGGAGATTCTTCCTCATTCCTAACTTAATTGGGTGGACCCTTATACTGAGACTGTTCCCTTTGGTTCCGCATCCTTTCACAAGAGGAAATATTCCCTTTTATCCTGTCGAGTCTTCTATGAATCCTATTTGTTTCAATAAGATTGACCTTTCCTTTTATAAACTCCAATGAGTAGAGACCCAACTTATTTAATTGGCTTCCGTAAAATTGTTCCTAGAGTGTAAAATAGAACTAGTGTTGGGCGATCGTTGGTCAGTGCAGACTCGGTGGGCCGAAGCACCTGTTTCCATGCTGTATCTCTGAACTAAACTCGAAACTAAGTTAAATTCTTACTTGCACTCCACAACGGATGCTCACAACTTCCTTCAAGTAATGTTCCTTGGTGTAATTAAAAAGAGGCCATGGTTCTCTCATGTCTACACTGTCTGTGGGGAAAACCATGAACAGGGCTCCAGTTAGACACTGGTTGCTTTTAACCAAAGTTTGCTTCTCTGGAGATGTCAGCTCCAAAGATGCAAATGGGTCATTTTCTTGATGGAAATTTTGATGGTGAATATTGACTGAGGAGCTGATTGTGGAGGGTATCACAGCAAATCCCTATTTCTTAATATGACCTCAGCATTTCTAGCAAGTCGCTGATAAAAGGTCGTCAGAGCACAAGATATTTCCTTTCTTAACAGGAAAGTGCCCCGATGGTCAAGTGTACAATTCAGTGTTGAGCATGAAATGGACGTGGGGCTTTATTTTTGTGTCTTCCTGCTTTTAGCATAGTCCTCAGATAGTTTCATTATAGAATTCAATAATATTTAATAATAACAATCAGTGTGACGGAACGAGCTGACAGATACAGCATACCGGCACCTCTAAAATGTATAACGTCATTATTGTGGCTTCCGGCCATGGACATGTATGTTTGATAATGGTGCATACGAACACCCTTTTTGTGCACAAGCATGCCCTGATAATGGTATACCTTTCATAGAATCACAGAGACTTACAGCACAGGAGGGGGCCATTAAGCCCATCATTTTCATGCTAGCCAAAGAAAACCTATTTAAATTACTCCAACTTTACAGCTCTTGGCTGGCGGGGTTTGCAGGTTATGGCACCATAAATGTTCTTTTCATTATTTTACTAATGCAATGACGTTTTCTGCTCTGTCAACCTTTCAGGTAATGAATTCCAGACCCCAACTACCTATTAGGTGAAAATAAAAAAACCTCATCCCTCTCCAAATCCTTTTTACTATTTACCATAATTCTACATCTCCTTCTTATTAAATGCACCCTTTACCTTCTTTGGACCTCTTTTAAAGGTTACAGACCTCAAGCACGTCCTCTCTCGGCTTCACTTGGTCCAAAGAAAACAGCATTCTGAAAGAGTCAATCGGAACTGAAAAGCAGAGTAACTGCACAGGATTATTGCAGAGAAATAAACAACCTGAGGAATAACTGAAATTAAAATAACAGCCAAATTGGGAAGAATGGTTCACATGGTCTATGGAAATTTGTAAACAATAATTCAATGTAAAGGTACAGATAATGATTCAGAGTTAAGAGCACGGAATTTGGGGGGGGGGGGGTCTGATGTACAGTTTGAACCAAATAATATTTGCTGCCCTTTCTGTACAAATAATGTCTAATCAAAATTTATTAACACCGCAAGTAATGCACATTACAGACAGAATACATTTTTAACATTTTCCAAATCCACCATTGGTCCTTCATCATTTGGTGTGTTGGAAGAAAGGAATCAATTTACCTGTGTTAACTAAGCTAGTTTGTCTGTGTGTCAAAATACTTTGCACAATTGTAATTCTAATAATGTAAGCCGTTTCATGTATCCTCACAGATGATTCAACTATGTACACGATTTATTTAGCACAGGCCATTTAGAAGGATGGAGCTGAAGTCAGTACTTATTGTGATACAATTTCCTTACAATGAGAAAAAAAAGATTTAGATGGAAGGGAAAATTTGTATTTATACAACATCTTTGCACCGTTCAAATATTTCATTTGTTCAATCATTATTGAACTATGAAGTATAGCAGCAAACATCACAAAGTTCCACTGGCAACTTTTAGATCAGTACTTAAATGATACATTTTGGAGGTATTAGTTATATCAGCACTGTCAATAATTAATGGAAAATTCAAGTCGCGTTTAATTGTCAAATGTACCCACAATGGAACAAAGAAATTCTTGCAATAGCATAACAGTCCTTTAAACACAATGCGCATAGATAACACATTATAAACAAACATTGAATAAATCAATAACTCCAATACTAGTGCACAAAGAACCTGAAATCCATAGTGCAACCAGACAGTTCTTAGTTCATACATGAGGTTGGTATCGTTGAAAATTCACAATTTTCAGGCTTCCTTGGTGTTAAATAAAGTGCTGTATTACCTGTTTTCTTACGGTCCACTTTCACGACCTAATTCGCAACCTCTGATGACCTTAAACAACCTAAACAAAAACAACGTTGCGGTAACATACGACCTCCTACGACCTTCCACGACTATGTGTATGACCTATGACCTCCCACGATTATGTCTACAACCTCCTACGACTCTGTTGAAGACCTCCCATGACTATGTTGAAGACCTCCCACGACTATGAAGAAGACCTCCTTCGACCTCCTTCGACTATGCTGAAGACTGGTTTTGACCATGTACGTTTTACTGCTGTTAGCAGTAGCCCTTTTGCTTCAGCAGCCTTTTAAGAAAGGCAGAAGGGGAAGAGCAAGGATGAAGAGGAAGCACAAGACGAGGTTTCAATGGGTGAATGGAGATGATGTGATGGACTGTCCCAGTACACCAGATGACTGGAAGAGAGTGGCGCTGGGCTTTGACAAAAGATGGAACTTTAAGCACACATGTGAGGCAGTGATGGCAAGCATGCCATTCTTGTCCCTGTCCCTGTACACCTCATTTTCCTTTTCACACAGGATGGCATTCTGCTGGAACCATTCCTCAAGGTCCCCCTCCTGCTGCCTGGTGAAGGTGTAGGGCATAACCTTCCTCCAGCCCTCCCTCACCACCAATGGGGCATCTGCCTCTGATGCTGTGTCAGACACAGGAGAAAGGGCTGCTTTGCTGCCTTCAAATGAGGCAGTGAAGGATGGGGTGGTGGTGGGGACATATACTACCACCCTGGTCTCCTTCTCCAGGGGTCTCTCATGCAGGGCTACCTCCTTTTGCACTATCACCTCCTGTGGCAGCACCTCGTGCCACTCCTCCTCCTGGGTGGGCAACACCTGCATGGCCGGTTTTTTTTAGGGTTGTGCCTCCCCCTGCGCTGCTGCCTTTTTGGTGCCATCTCTAAAACACAAGTCTCTTCTCCAAAAAACTCTCCAGCTATGAATGACCATGCCTTGGAGTGACAGAGGTGACGTTCTGCTGTTTACATAACCTTTTTTGTCTACTGACCTTTTTTTCACCCTTTACCTTTGACTGCCTCCGACCACCTACGACCTACCTACGACTAGCATCACGACCTACTATGACCTACCTACGACCTACCTACGAGTACAAACTATAGATTTTTACCATGCCGACCTTTTTTTTGCTCGTGGACATTTTTTATCAGGCTAGAAAAAACGCCGCAACTTACTAGATGCCACGAGTACCTAAGACAAGCATCATGATGTACTACGACCTACCTACGACCTCACACAACCTCCTACGACCTCGTGGTGACCATGCTGCGAGTATGGGTTAAGGGCAAACTCGGCAGAGGTCGTGCATTAGGTCGTGAAAGTGGTTCAGGGGCTTTATTTAGTCTGTGTCAGCTGGGGAGACATCGCAGGGAACATACTGTACATAAATCAAGTCAAACACCTTAAACTCAAGAGAAGGGAGTCGCCAAGATTCATTTAATCCTGATCACAATCGAATTGAATTAGTTGATGCATTGTTGTTTGATCAGAACATCACCATAGCTAGCTTTCAAGTAATCCATCAATATTCAATATACAATCTAGACTCTCACATGAAGAATGGCCACTTGGACCAAGTACAGGATTTTCGTTAGCACTTGTGGATTTCAAGCCTTTCAAGCTGAGGTCAATGAAAATAAAGAGAGGCAATCTAGCTGATCTAAGTTTCAAGAGAGAGCAAACTAGCAGAAATTTTAAAACTTGCTTTCCCCTTTGACCGTGTGATGGTTAAGTTCTCTCATCCTGAGAATGGTTTGTCATTTGCTTATCCTCTGTTTCAGCTTACTGCTCACTTTTATTCTCTAGGTACCAGACAAAGTGAAGATCTACCCCAATTCCTACAGGAGAGTAAAATCTCCTGATAATTTCTTCTTCTTCCTGGAAGAGATGAGCTGAGGGAGTCTGTGTCAGTCCTGCACGGGTCTATGATTCAACGTTTAGATCAACGTGAAATAATGAATTTAGAGAGGAGATATTTTATGTTCTGAAATTATTTAACTCTTGAAGCCTGAACTCAGATCGGCCCAAAACATAGAAGCTCCTGACCACTACTGACTACTTCTCTGTAAAATTGTTTATGAAAAGTTTAAAGGATGATTATGAAATGTAGCTGTTAACCCTTTAATGTTATTGCTTTGGTACCCCCTGTAGGGAAATGATCCAGAATGGAAAATCCAGTCAATTGTCCATATACAAAGTGATTTGTTTATTCAAATATATATTTTGCTTACCAGTCATATCCATGTTACTGTTGTACCTGAGCTACTAAATGTCACTGTTCTTTCGAATCACTTGACTACATTTTATCTAGTTTCTGAGTTAAAATATTTGGTTGTAAATTGGATGTAATAATGGTCTGAGCCCTGCAATATTCTACTCACTACCCCCCTTGTCTCTCCTTCCATGTAGCCCTTTAGCAATATGACTGGACCATTTCCTTTACTCCATGTGACATTACTGTGGACAAAGGTAGGGAGTGTCCTCTAAAAGTCATTGGAAGCTTATGGGAATCTGACACAGAGATCCTCTTCGAACTCTGTTGTGACTTCCACTCCAGACGTTGCAGTTCCACTCCAGACGTTGCAGTTCTCTACGGCTAAGTGGTCAGATTGTACAGCTAAACACTGCAATTTGTAACTTTACTGTAACACTGAGGGTAACAGTTACTGTACCAATTGGCTCCCTTCACTGGCAAGATTCACTCTCCACATCATTAAACACTCCATTGACTCTTTCACCAACCTCAGTGTTGTGAACTCATTATAGCCACTCTACAACAGGATGCTTAACTCAAAATAAGAAATCCACCAAGGAAGATATATCAGAGATACACCTTTTGTAATATCTCCATATCTCCCATTTCAAAGATAGTTCCAGCTGTTATCACATAATTGAACCATCCTATCCTGATCTACTAATTACCACGTTGATGTCTCGTGGACCATCTCTAACCAGACTTTACTGAACTTCACCTTGCACTAAAACTTATTCCCTTTATCATGTATCTGTATACCGTGGATGGCTTAATTGTAATCATGTGTAGTCTTTCTGCTGACTGCATAACACACCACAAAAAGCTTTTCACTGTACCTCGGTACACGTGATAATAAACAAAACTAAACTAAAACTAAACTACCGTGGAATAATGGAGATCTCAATGGATTCATAACAATGTCACAAACCAAGGGCTCATCATAATCCAATCCAGTGCCTGGACGAGAGGTCTTCGATCTGAAGTGCTCATTGATTTTCTCTCCACAGATGCTGGCTGACATGTTGAGTGTTTCCAGTGTTTTCTGTTTTTATGTCCCTATACAGACAGCACAAAACTAGATGCAAAGAGGATGTTCCAGAATAGGCCACCAATTGCACCAAATTAAATTCAAACCAAGTCCTGTTATGATTTCAGTAATGAAAGTCAAACAAGGGAGCACATTGTCATAGACTGCCGCTATGTCCTTCCCTGGTTCCTTATTGCTGAGTTTCACATGACTACACCAGACGCCATGATCTGAATCCAAGACATAGAAATCTATGCATACATCCTTATCTCAACCATGTGATCAGAAGCTATGTTTTAAAGTCTATTCTCGAGTTATCCTAGAGATATGTGTTTAGTCACTCCTTTTTGTATGCCATTTTATCAAAGGTCTTATGGAAGTTAGTTTCAATACAGTCCCCATGGGTTATCATTTTGCAAAGGAACTGAAGAGGTTGGTCAAGTGGCATCAGACTCTTCTGACTCAACGTTGATCACTGATAGCCAGCTTATCATTAACATTGCTGCTTGGCTTCTGTTATCAGGAGCACACACTGGTGCATCAGAGTAGAAACTACTGTCATAGTTTTAGTACTACATCATAACACTACACTTCCATTTCACTGGCTACAAGTTGTCTTGCAAGAGAAGCAGTGTGATTCAATACAGAGCAGAACATCATTTTGGAATATAATTAATGATAACAGTGGGAAGAGCAAAATAATATTCTTTGTGGGTCTTATGAACATTATATGTACAATGCACTAATTGTAATGTATTTGTGCTACGTACAGAATCAAGAACAGTGATATTTTTTGAATAATCACAACAAATAATCCAGCTCTTAGCACAGAGAAATCCACAACTTCTATAATATTTCAATCTACATCGATTCAGCTAAATTCTTTCCTATCTATTACATTCAATATGAATCAATGCTATTAACCGCTTGAACTGCTAGGAAGCGTCAAGACAGAATCCACAGCAGGTTATCATTTCCTTAAGCAGTATCTTTAATAAAATCATAAATCTTAAATGTAGTAATTTCTGATTGTTGAAATAATAATGCCAAAACCTGACAAGATATAACTGATTATCTGGTTTGGTGAAAGAGAAGGATTATGTACATCAGCAACAACAACACAACACTAGCCTGAAGAAGAGTCTCGACCCGAAACATCACCCGTTCCTTCTCTCCAGAGATGCAACCTGTCCCGCTGAGTTACTCCAGCTTTTTGTGTCTATCTTCGGTTTAAAGCACCATCTGCAGTTCCTTCCTACACAACACTATGGACTGGATTGGTGCTTGTGCTGATTGCAGAGAAATTCTATATTTTTATCGAAGGCTTGTATGAAATTGCTATCAATTTCACAATAAGTTTTATCCAAATAAATTTGTTTGATTCACAAATCATTGTGACAAACAATAGCATGGCATTAAATATTCAGAATATAATATGCTTTGACCAATTTATCTTAGAAGTCCGCAATAGAAGCCAATCACGGTGACATTTTTTAATGGTATGCCATCAGCATTTCCCACAGTTGGAGTTTGTCCTTCTTCAGACTTTAGACTTCAAGCTTTGGAGATACAGTGTGTAAACAGGCCCTTCGGCTCACTGAGTCTGTACCGATCAGCAATGACCCTGAATATCCCACACAGTTGGGAAAATTTACAATTATTTTTACTGAAGCCAATTAATCTACATCTTTGGAGTGTGGGAGGAAATGCAGAGCATCCAGTGAAAATCCACGTGATCTCCAGGAAAACGTACAAATTCCGTACAGACAGCAGCCATTGAACCTGGATCTCTGGCGCTGTAAGGTAGCAACTACCGCTTGACTGTGCCTTCCCTCATTTCCCCAAAGTTGCATATTTTTAGGCAGACCGCTGCATGACATCTAGTGTTTAATAATTACCTTCTTGTAGAATGCTTTTGCTGGATTAATAAGGTCATATAATTTGTGCCCTTTCTTCAAACAGATATAAATTAGTCAAGGCTCAAACATCCAATAAGTTTTTTTTACAAATGAAACATAAAAGGAGAATCATTTCCTACATCATCAAACATGCTGTAAAATCGATAATGGATTATGCCCTTGTCCCACTTAGGCGATTTTATGGGTGACTACAGACGACTAGGCTGTCGCCACATGATTGCAGGGTGACGTCTGTATGGTCGTGAATAGTCTCCTCAAGTCGCCTAAAGAGTCGTAGCGTTTTTCTGGTCAACGCTAGATTTTGAAAAGTTCAAAACTTTTTGCAGACTGTGGGCTTGACGTAGCTTGACATAGCTTGTCTCCTCCTGTCATAGGTTGTCGCCAGGATGATGCAGGTTGTCGCCAGGTGACATTGGTTGTCGCTGGGTGCTGACTTTGGTGAATTCCATTGGCGACTACCTACGCCAACCTATGTCAACCAGCGACAGGTACCGGTGACTGAATCGTCTTCCGTTGTCTTCAGTTGTCGCCGACAGGGTCGTTGCTTGTCGTAACTTGCCGCGAGTGGACGTAGGTTGACTTCGGTTGTCACCTGTGTGGTCGTAAGTTGTCGTAGGTGTGGTCGTAGGTGGATGTCCTAATGGGTCGCCCGTTGTCGATAGCTTGCTGTAGGTTGACGTCGACTAGGTGGAGGTTGTTGTAGCTTGTCGTAGACTGTCATAGGGGGAATCCAGTCGCCACTTTTTCAGCGACCTGCTATGACTGTGCCAGTTGCCGGCAGTCGCCAAAAATAAACAGCTAAGTGGGACAGGCCCTTTGATTTTTTTTGCTTCGGTGACTAATCGAACGACATTTTGGTTACTGACCAGAAAAATTCAGCAGATTTTAGTATTATAACATCATCAATGTGTCAATTTGAATTTAAACAATATACATAATGTAAACCATATGGTCCAATCTGTGTCCAAGAATTCAAAATAAATTGGTAAGCAGAGAAACTTTCCAGTTTTTATATTAATATTCTCATTGAAGTAGGTTGAAAGAAATCAGGCATGAGATGCACTTAGATAATAATTTTGTGATCTGGTGGATGATAATGATAGTGCATTCCATTATAAGCATTAACAATGGCTGAATGTTTGACTTGACTACAAAGAACACAGGAAGGTTTCCTCTGGCCATTTCATTTATAGATTGCAGAAAATCAATAAATTCAGTTTATTTGTGAAACAACTGTATGAAGGAACTGCAGATGCTGGTTTAAACTGATGATAGACACAAAATGCTGGAGTAACTCAGCAGGACAGGCAGCATCTCTGGTGAGAAGGAAAGGGTGACCTTTCAGGTCGAGACCCTTCTTCAGACTGATCAGTTATTCTCTATATGAATTATTGACATAACATGTGAATGTTATAATGTCATTCTCCTTTTTGACATTGGTTACAGTCAGATAGCACCGATGTACTCTGTCCTTGCATTTTTTGTTGTGTTAAACCAGGTTTAGTATTATTGAATTTCCATGTATGGTGGAGAGCATATTGGCTGGTTGAATCATGGTCTGATTCAGAAACTCGAATGCCGAGGAATGTAGGAGATTACAAAAAGTGGTGAACGCTGCCCAGTCCAACATGGGCACTGACTTTCCCACCTTTGAAGGGGTCGATATCAGATGCTGGCTCAAAAAAGGCAACCAGCATTATCAAAGATCCACACTACGCTGACCACACTCTCGTTTCATTCCTTCCATCGAGGAAAAGTTTTAGGAGTGAAAACTGTGACCTCCAGGTTTAAGAACAGCTTCTTCCCAGCAACTTTCAAGCTCTTGAACATTACAATACACTACCTAAACCATGAATTATGGACTGTCTTGGTCACACTAAGGACTACAAGCTTTTTACACTAATATTAGGATAATTGATTTATTGTTTCTTGGTTATTATATGATATCTATGAGTATTGAGTTTACACTTCGGCTGCTGAGGTAAGAATTTCATTGTTCCATTGTCAGTACATATGACAATTACACACTCTTAACTCTTGACCTGACTGATGATTGGGATTGGGAGATGTCAGGCTAGTTGGTGGGTTTCCCTTTCCATAAGTTGGTGCCAATGTTTCTGGGGTATGAAAGTCTGATTATCTTTGTCTGTTGCAAATAATTTTACTGGACAAGCAATAAGCCGTAACCAAGGAGTAGCCGTGAAGCACACTTTTAAGCTGCAATGCATTCATGGTAAAACTTGAACCATTTTATTGCATGATTCTCTGTTGATGTGAAGGCAATGTTATTTTATATGTTATATCTACAAATTACGGGTAATATTTTCCAATATATATATATATATATATATATATATATATATATATAATATATGTTAATAATTAGTGGGGCAACGAAGAACACCGAATACTAAATTAACAGATGAATTATGATGTGTAGGAAGGAACTGCTGATGCTGGTTTACACCGAAGATAGACACAATATGCTGGAATAACTCAGTGGGTCAGGCAGCATCTCTGGAGGAAAGGAATGGGTCACGTTTTGGGTCGAGACCCTTGAGACTGATCTTTGATATTGCCTAATACCTTCCAAAGATTGCAAACTCTAATTAATACATTTCTGTTCATTAGTTAATTATCTTCACTCAGAAAAAATCCAACAAAGCTCCTGTGCTTTTTATCAAGAATATATGTTTTGAAAATTATCAAGAATATATGTTTTGATCTTCATTATTAACTTTACTGTTCTATAATGACTCTAGTCACCTTATCAAAGGGTCATTGTAGTCGTTTTCATTAAACATCAGGGTTCAGTGGAATCCAAAGCCATTCTGATTAATGGTTTGTGAAGAGTGGTTTAGCCTAAGATTTTCACCACAACCCAGTAGCTGGGACTTAATGCACAATATCCCTGTCAAATAATATCAAAAGCATTTGAAATACTGCATGCAAATGCAACAGTTCTAAATACTGTTGCCTTTGCGTGCAGTATTTCAAACGCTTTTGTGGAACAAGAGTGTTTGAAACAATTGTTAAACTATGCAACATATCTAACATGCGCATTTTCTCAATATTTTCCATGGATCACAGCCTGAATAAGGTCAAATTTGTAAATCAGGTATTACAGGCGTGTGGTTGCAGTGCCATTGCAAATACAAAATGTACTGACAATTACTTTTGTAATTCATTTGTGAAGGAATAGTATAACTATCTTTGACCAATTAAGATATTTGCATTAGTTATGGTGTTTCTTTTAACTTTATAACATTCTTCTCTTCATTATTTTCTTTTTGTTGGAGACTTGAATAATATCTACTTTTGGCCCCTTCCTTAATAGATTGATCAAGAACAATCCCTTTTTGTTATCGCTTGCATTTATCTAAAGAGCAGGAGGCTTTATTTATATCTGAATTCTTCTATACTTGATTTTTTAACTATTTGTAAGTATTTTTTAATTTAACAGTCTGTAGAGAGTCTGTAGAGAGGCAGAGAGTCTGTGGAATCTCTGCCTCAGAGGGCGGTGGAGGCCGATTCTCTGGAAACTTTCAAGAGAGAACTAGATAGGGCTCTTAACGATAGCGGAGTCAGGGGATATGGGGATAAGGCAGGAACGGGGTACTGATTGTGAATGATCAGCCATGATCACATTGAATGGCGGTGCTGACTCGAAGGTCCGAATGGCCTACTCCTGCACTTATTGTCTATTGTCTATTGTCTATTGTACAATTTACCATGTTAATTCCATCAATCATGTTTCCATGTTAGCAAACAAATTAGAATTAATGCATTCTTGACCCCTAATCGAAATAATATTATTGGACCTCCGAACTAAATAATACACCATAGCTTGAGAGAAACTAACTTATTTAAGTTGAAATGGCAATTGATTTTTTTATTCTCTTATTCCTCTGCTTTCCAAAACCATGAGTCGAATGCATGTGAGAGACACTTTCAGCAATTCAACGGGTATCTTGCTTTTTGAATGTCCTGGTGCTATTGTTTAAGAAACAGAATAAATTCTTCCCCCAAATCCTTCCCCCTTTTATTTATTTGCCATTTGTAATTAACAATGTTCCATTAATTCACTGGAACAGTAACCCTGTCCAACAATGGATATGGTTTCCTATAGCAATCAAATGTTTCACTCGGGACTTAAGCTTTAGGTCAAGTTGCTTCCACAAATATGTCAAAATAGACATTGAGAACCTTTGAAGCTGAGTTTTATCTGGATTTTATTCATCTGTTCAAAAAAACTTGACATCTTCTCTCATTATTGTTTATTTTGCTTTATATTAGCATTGATGCTTCTTCTAGTGACTGCACATTCAAAGAGTGAAATAGATTTATGTATTGCACCTGTAAAAGGCCATTTGCTGTTCTATAATTTAGCATTAAAAGGCAACCAACGAATAGATTGGCTGTGTCATACTTTCAAGCCCCAAATCGCTAGCAGAACTATTTTACTTACTTTCATATTTAATCTGCCTGAGCATATGACCACATCAAATGAACTACTGGACCACATCAAAACAGGAAGAACTAATATGAGCATGAATTGGTGATATATGTTGCAAATCCACAGATTGCAATATGCCAATCCTAACATGATATATAGTGGTCATATCAATGGGCATCTAACCTAGATGCCAGGACAAATGATATGGAGGTGTAATTAACTCACACGACCTCTACATTAAAACTTAGCTAACAAAAATTCCCTCTTCTCCCCTCTCCCATTGGGCAGGAGATACAAAGGGTTTAAAAAGGCATACCTCCAGATTCAGGAGCAGTTTCTTCCCAGCAGCTGTCAGGCAACTGAACGGTCCTGTCACCAGCTGGAGTACGGTCCCGACCTCCCATCTACCTTCTTGGAGACCTTTGAACTAACGTTAATCAGACTTTATCAGACTTCAATGTTATATCTTACACAAAATGTTGTACCATCATCCTTTTTCTCTGCACTGTGGTCAGCTTGATTGTAATCATGTATAATATTTTCTTTGATTGGATAGCGCGCAAACAAAAGCTTTTTACTGTACCCCAGAACATGAGACAATAATAAATGAAACTAAACTAAACTAAATATGTATTACAAGGGTATTAACTGTAATGGTGACCAGGAAGTTAGTGAATTGTCATACAAAATCGCACTATTTTATTTGAGTTCTTCAGGAAATGAAACATTATTGATATGGCCCAAAGCAAGGACTTATCTGTCCTTTAGCTAACTCATAAAATCACCATACCCCGACAAACAAAATAAAACATATTTACCATTTGGCTTTTGCTTTGGCACTTCAGTATATCTTCAGTTTATCCTCGAACCCATCCCATTCACTGAAGTATAAAGACATGGAAGGAACACTTGTCATTGTAACTATTTGGAGGAGGAAGCTCCATCAGCATCCTAATCCACAACAGGAAAGAAGCACAAGGTAGACACAAAAAGCTGGAGTAACTCAGCGGGACAGGCAGTATCTCTGGAGAGAAGGAATGGGTGATGCTTCAGGTCGAGACCCTTTTTCAGTGAGTTACTCCAGCATTTTGTAAAGAAGCACATCTCACTTGTGTGCAAAACCAATATTTGAACAGTTTGCAATCGTCTTCTGCACACATATAGCAATTTTAAAGTCATCCAGAATTAAGTAGTTACTTCATATAGATTTCCAATACCTAGCATTTATGATATTCAAAAGGATGCTCAAATTAGGACTAGTCTGTTGGCCAGAGGTTTAAATCATCAAGTATCTTAGAAGAATCGTTCAGATGAACCTGAATTTCATTGCATATCCAGTTCCCATCACAGTGTCATTACTTCTGCTCCATAAGCAATAATGTGTTGGAGTCCATGGATTTTTGAGATATGTCTAGGTCCCAAATATATAACAGAGGACCATATCAGAACTAATCTCTCAGACATACCATCCATGAGGCAAACTAATCCCTAATAAACATGGGTCTGAAGAAGGGTCTCGGCATAAAGCCCCACCTATTTTTTTTCTCCGGAGATACTGCCTGACCTGCTGAGTTACTCCAGCATTTTGTTTTTACCCTAAATAAACATAATTTGATTCCTCCTCTATAAGCGGAAGATGCAAACTGACTGGATTTAAGACAAATGTCTTTTTTTTTTAATAATTTATTTTTATTAGAAGCAATTGTACACGGATAAATCGCTCGGCATCTACAATTATACAATTATTGTACAGCTTCATTTTTTTCAAATTTTATCATAACAAACACACAGTAGATAGAGAACAAAAAAAAACAATTTAAAAAAAAAAAAAAAAAAAAGAGTGGAGGGCAGCCAGAATATCAGTCAGAGTGCAAGATCAAAATTCGCTCAGATTAAAGACATAGCACAGCAGCAAAATAAACAAATCAGACAGTTATGCCTCATCAAGCAATATCAATATCCACACCTTCAAAAAATAATTTTGTGAATTCCCTTTGTTAAAACAAATCTGTTCCATCTTAGCAATAGAAAGCATTTTGTTGAGCCACCTCTTGAAACATGGGGAGAGTGGAGACTTCCAATTCAGTAATATTATTTTTTTAGCTGCAACCATACCGGCTCTAAGAATCTGCTTCTGGTGGGAAGGAAGGGCCCTTGTATTGTCAGAGCAACCAAAAATAGCCAGATTACAATCAGGCGGAATATTTATTCGACATTGTTTGGAAAGACAGTTAAATATGTCACTCCAGAAATTACTTAATACTGGACAGTGCCAAAATAAATGTGCTAGTGATCCTTCTGCAGTTCCACATCTGTCACACATGGAGGAAACCGATCCAAAAATCTTGTTACGTTTGGTTTTAGAATAATGTAGTCTATGCAAGACTTTAAATTGAATTAATCTGTATCTAGAACTAATAGAGCAGCTCTGTATACCGGACAAACCTTCCTCCCACAATTCATTTGACACAGGAGTGCCCAATTCTGCAGCCCAGGCCTCCCTGAGATGACCGGCTTCAACTGGTGTCGTAAAGGCAGTGACAATGCGGGAGATCAAGTGTTTAGAGTCGGGCTGTGAGAGAAGTAGATCATAAAGAATGTGACTTTTTGGTTTGACTATGAATTCTGGGATACGCTCCCGTACAAAATGCCTGACTTGAAGGTAACGATAGAAGTGTTGTTGAGGAAGGCGATATTTAGTTTGGAGCTGAAAAAAAATGAGGCAAATTTATTATCTATAGAGATCATCAATACAACACAGCCCCTTCCCGCTACAGTCCAGAAACACTCTATCCATCAGTGCCGGTTTGAACAAGTGATTGTGTACTTATAGGGGTGTACACTGAGATATTTACCAATCCAAAGAATTTTTTTATTTGATTCAGAATCCTTACGGAGTTTCTGAGAATGAAGTTATGGCCAACTAATTTGTAGGGAATCTGTGCTCCGAAAAAGAGCAACACTGGGAGAGAGGTCTCTGAAACAAACATGGATTCAATTTTTACCCAGAGTGGGGAGACATCAGACTCACCCCGTCTCACACCGCGCTGCAGGTCAAAAGGTTGAGATTTTTCTGTGTTAGTCAGAATAGAAGATACTGGATTTGAATAAATTATTTTAATCCACTCTATAAAGTTCATCCCGACCCCAAACTGTTTTAACGTCTCTAGCATATAGGGCCATTCGATCTGATCGAAAGCCTTCTGAGCATCGAGAGATAAGATGGCAGCTTGCGTGTCCTTGTCGTGAACCGAATATAATGTATTTAACAGCAGACGAACATTACAAAATGAGAATCTACCCGGTATAAATCCAGTCTGATCAGGATGTACAATGTTTGAGATATGCTTACCCAATTTTGTGACCAGGACTTTAGTTATCATCTTCTGGTCACAGTTCAGAAGAGCGATTGGTCTGTCACTTGCAGGGTCAGTCTCTGCTTTTCCCTTTTTTAGGAGCAAGCAAACATTAGCTTCATAGAGTGAGCTGGGGAGCCTCTTGTTTTTCACTGAATCATTCACCATTCTTAACATGAGAGGAACTATTTTTCCATGAAACGCCTTATAAAATTCGCAGCCGAAGCCATCTGGGCCTGCTGCTTTTCCAGAGGGGAATGCTTGGATAGCTTCCAGAAGGTCACCTACAGAAATCTGAGTGTCAATGTCATCTCTAGATGCGCCATCAAGTTGTGGAATATTTAGGTTAGTGAAAAAAATTACAAAAATCTATTTCAGTGGGCTTTACTTTACTGGAATAAAGTTATTTATAAAAGTCCCTGAAGCAAGCATTTATATGCTTCGGGTCAGTAACCAGTATACCTGATTTTGATTTAATCCTATGATTGGCACGATTAGCTTGCTCACCTCTAAGTTGACTTGCTAATAATTTCTCTGGTTTATCACTGAGTTCAAAATATTTCTGTTTGAGCTTTAGTAATTGGCTGCTAACACGTTGTTTATTGAGGATAGTATTATATTCATATTTTAATTTTAAGATCTCATTAAAGACAAAAACATGAGGAAACACATCCATTATATTACAGTACTGTATTGGAATCAGCCAATATCTTATTACTTAAAGATGATAAAAAACTATGTTCAATGTGGGTTTATAGAACTATTAAAAGTCGTTGGGATGTGACCTGCCCCTTTAAGCTATTTCCTTTGAAGTCATTTCTTTTGATCGTTTCATTATACTTTACATACACTGAAAGTAGGGTCCTGGCAATTGAAATCCAAATGCTTCCAATCTTTTTATTAGATACTGTAGAATAAAGATCTTTATGGAGCTATATTACTGTATTAATAATTTAAATATGAACAGGTTCCTGTGCATAATATTTTAATGCTTTAAGGAGTACGTACAAGTGGCCCAGACAGTTGCTCGTAAAATGTCGGTGACTTTATTGAGAAAGATCATCATGATCTCTAAACTGACTTGGAATGAGCTTGTACACTTTTCTCCTAAAACATCTAGTGATGAGAAGACTGGATAACCAGGAGAACCATCACTTGAAAGCATTTTGGAATAGATTAAAGCAAAATGTTAGATAGCTGGTGATAATGTTTCGCTTTTTAGTTTAGTTTATTATTGTCACGTGTACCGAGGTACAGTGAAAAGCTTTTGTTTTCATGCTAACCAGTCAGCGAAACACCTATACATGAATCAAGCCATCAACAATGCACAGATAAAGGATAAAGAATACAACATTTAGTGCAAAATACAGCACCAAAGTCCAATAAAGTCAGATTAAAGATTGTTCAAAGGACTTCAAAAGTAGATGGGAGGTCAGGGCCGCACTCCAGCCGATGAGAGGACAGTTCAGTGCTTGGCAATAGGAAACTGATCTAATATAGGTGATAGTACCCATGACTGATGTAATAGCGTTCTTACATTGATCCTTGACTTTCTTAGGCACCATTAGAAGCAAACATTCAGGAAAGATTCCAAATACTTCATTGTGGGTCATTGTTCCAAATCCCAGCTTAGAAACAGCAGATTTTATTTGAAAGCAATCTATTGACATTGGCTATGAACCTTAATGAAAATGTTAATTCATTATTCTCAATGGTCCCTTTAGAAGAAGAAGCTCCATTCGCAATGTTGTACAATATGGAAAAATATGCACAATGTTGTACGGATAATGAAAGGCATAGATAGAGTGGACGAGGAAAGGATGTTTCCAGTAATGGGAGAGTCTAGAACCAGAGGGCACAGACTCAGTACAAAAGTACTTTTAGAAAGAAGATAAGGAGGAATTTCTTTCGCCAGAGGGTGGTGAATCTGTTGAATTTATTGCCACAGATGGCTTTGGAGGCCAAGACATTGGGTATTTTTAAGGCATAGATGATTAGGTTCTTGACTAGGGAGGGTGACAAAGGTTACAGGGAGAAGGCTGGAGAATGGGGTTGAGAGAGAAAAATAGATCTGCCATGATCTATTTTACTTACTGCAAAACAAATATCTCCACTTAATTTAAACCAGGATGTCGGGCTTAAGATTGATACAACAGTCATGAACAGCTGTGATCTGAACTTTAGTTCATAACATTCTCTGGTTGAGAATGAAACAGAATGGCACAGAATATGACTCTCTTAAAGCACAATGTGTTATGGTAACTAAAGCAATTTGCCATGAAAGGGGGAAATGTTGAGTGAAATGAAGTGAGGACAGGATAAAGTTGTGAGCGATAGAGCTGGCAGTTCAAATCAGAATGGTCTCTGAACAGAAAATAAAATTTTAAGTTTAAACATGTGGAAAGCTTTTCATTTAGGCACAGGCATTAAATCTGAAGAAGTTTGGCACACCTTTGCAATAGAGTCACTAAACAGAGAAACTGGACCAGTTAGATGGATGAATGTAAAATACACTATAGCATAGTTGAATAATTGGCAACATGGATTTATTACTGAGAAATTGACTTGACAAACAAACGATGGATTTTTTTGAGGATGTTACTGAAATAACAGATAAGGGAGGACCAATGGATTTTCAGGACTTTGATAAAATCTCATGTAAGAGACAAAATTGCAAAATTAAAGGGCATGAGGTTGGGAGTGATATACTGACAAGTCTCTTGAATAGACTGCAGATGTTGACATTTTCGGCAAGTTGCATCTGATGATGTGCAATCATTGTTTCAGAGGAAGAAATGCAGCAACACATCACAGGCAGAAGTTCGGACACAGACAGAGATTATCTAGATTTTGTTCTTGTGTGAATAGAGTGATAAAGGTTTCTCAGGGAGACCAGATATTTCGCTCTGTAAAGGGCATGTCCCACTATACGAGTTTACCCAAGAGGTCTCCCGAGTTAAAAAAAAAAAAATCAAACTCGTGGTAAGTACGTAGAATGTACGTAGCGGGTACGTCGGAGCTCGGGACGTCTCTTAGCGGCTCGTAACGCTAACGGCAGGTACTCGGGAAACGCGTTAAGTTCGTGAAATTTTTTCAACATGTTAAAAAATGTCCACGAGAGCCCCAAGTACCTACGAGCGGCTATTACTGTAATTCTCCGAGTTCGAATCGGGGGAAACTCGGGAGAACTCTTGAATTACCTCGTACAGTGGGACAGGCCCTTAAGGGTAGAAAGTGGACGGTTCAACATCCCATCTTAAAGTTGGTATTGTGCTAGAGTTTCAGCTTTGATTTTAGCTTTGGATCCCTGGAATGAGATGTCATCTGCAATTTAGTGACTCAGATATGAGAATATTATTCAAAATCAAAGCACCGCAAATGCTGGAAATCTGATGTAAAAACTGAAAATACCAAAAGTATCAGCAGATTGGGGTTCTTTTATGAATGAGAAATCAAGATTTTTGTTTTAGATTGAAGATCCTTAAAATAATATTACATAAGGGAGTGATGTTAGCTTGTAATAGGGTTGAATGAATATTGTAGTAATATAGTGCTCTTGTGCCAAGCCATGTAATTTAGACAGTTGGACAGATTTTCCAGGCTCAAAGCTAAATCTAGTTAACTAAATTCTTGAATTCTGGAGTGCCTATATTGGTGATCCTAAAACTGTCAGTAATAATTTAAAAAATGATTCAGTAAAGTGCTTTCAGGAAACAAAAAAAATCTTAGCCTGACTTATACATGTCTATAAACAGCAATATAATAATTAGGAATGGGCAGTAAATGCTGATTGCCAAAGACAGCCACATCTTATGAAAAATAAAAATAATCTATTGTTTACGACAAAATGTGTTTCCCATTTTCTTCAAAAAGCTGGTCAAAATACTAAAAAATAATCAAAAACTCAACATTTTCTATAGATACGTACCAACAAACCTCCTTGGGAATATAAATCAACATTTATTAAACTATACTAGAATCTCTAAATCTGCATTGCTTGTAGAGGAATATGGTAACTTACAGTAACGGTAAACCTATGTTTATTGATTTTGGTTCTCGTTTTAGCTCTTTCCTAGAGTATATGGAATCATGGCGTTATACAGCTTGGAAACTGGCCCTTCAGTCAAACTCAAGTTCAAGTTCAAGTGAGTTTATTGTCATGTGTCCCTGTATAGGACATTGAAATTCTTGCTTTGCTTCAGCACACAGAACATAGTAGGCATTTACTACAAAACAGATCAGAGTGTCCATATACCATAATATAAATATATATACACATGAATAAATAAACTGATAAAGTGCAAATAACAGATAATGGGTTATTAATAATCAGAGTTTTGTCCGAGCCAGGTTTAATAGCCTGATGGCTGTGGGGAAGTAGCTATTCCTGAACCTGGTTGTTGCAGTCTTCGGGCTCCTGTACCTTTTACCTGAAGGTAGCGGGGAGATGAGTGTGTGGCCAGGATGGTGTGGGTCCTTGATGATACTGCCAGCCTTTTTGAGGCATTCCGACTAAGTTGCCTAAATGAGCAAGTCCCGTTTTCCTGCATTTGGCCCACAACCCTCTCAACCTTTCCTATCCACATACCGGTCCTAAGATATTTTATTGTAATTGAACCTGTCTCCATCACATCCTCGAATGTACCCACCATCCTTTATGTGAAAATCTTCCCCGTCAGCTTCTCTTTAAATCTTACCTCTCTCACCTTAAATCTATGCTCTCTCATTTTTCCCTCTGCTATCCTGGAGAACCTACCATTCACCTTATCATTGCCGCTCATGACTACATATATCTCCATAAGGCCACTGCTCAGCCTCCTGCACTCCAGAGATAATAGCCTCAGCATATCCAGCCCTCAATTCTGGTATCATCCCTGTGAATCTTTTCTCGACCCTTTCCAGCTAAATATTAGATGACCAAACTCAATCCTGGCACTGGGCTAATTTGGAGCTGATTCTTGGGCCCTGTTTAGGTCAGTGTCACTGCTTTAATTCCTCCATTTTTGTTAAACTGATCCATGCTTAAGATGAAATCGAGCAAAATATTTAAAAAATTGACGTCCAATATCTCCTTTCAAACTGAGGTTTTTTTTAAACTACTACCGTGCCCATAACTGGTGACTTTACATGGTCTAATTTCACTGAAGAAAATCACTCCAAAAATTTGGCAGATTTTGTTTGAGAACGTTTCATAACAAGTCTTTTCCAAATTTCTCACCAGCTGCCCCATGTTATCACCAGGTTACACAAAAAAGCTGGAGAAACTCAGCGGGTGCAGCAGCATCTATGGAGCGAAGGAAATAGGCAACGTTTCGGGCCGAAACCCTTCTTCAGACCCTACCTATGTTCAAGACACCTCAGACACTCTCCGTCGTCTCCACGCATTAATACCACAACCATGTTATCACCAGTTGCCCCATGTTATCACCAGTTGCATCATGTTCTCCTGAGCTGAAAGTTTTAGTTTTATTTTGTTTCGTTTTAGAGATAAAACCGGGCCCACGCCAACCATCGATCGCCCGTTCACACAGGTCCTACATCATCCCACTTCACCATCCACTCTTTACACACTAGGGATCCATTTACCGAGGCCAATTAAGCTGCAGATCGGCACGTCTTTTGGATGTGGGAGGAAACTGGAGCACTTGAAGGAAACTCACTTGGTCGCAAGAAGAACAGGCAAATTCCACATGGACAGCATCAAAGTTCAGGATCGAACCCAGGTCTCTGGCCTTATGAGGCAGCAGCTCTACTAGCTGCGTCACTGTGTAGCCCTCAAGGGCCTATCCCACGAGCATGCGAGTCCATGCGGCAAGCGCGATCTAAAGTTGTCGCTTGAGCCATACGGCCTCGTGGGGCCGGTCCCACTTCGATCGCCGGAGCCGTGTGGAGTTGTGCGGAGTTGGTCCCGACATCGCGCGGGGCACCAAAAAACTGACCGTGTTCAAACATTCTGCTCGGCAATGGCCTGCCGGCCCGCAGCCGCCTCAACACCGTACACATTGCCTCGACAGGCGTGCGCAGCATCTCCACGCAGTACACAGCGTCTTGATGCTGTATGTCACATGCGAACTTCCCGCGGACTTCGCTCGAACTTCACATCACTTACCGTGGTGAATCTGTGGAATTAATTGCCATGGACAGCTGTAGAGGCCAAGTTAATGGATATTTTTAAGGTGGAGATTGATAGGTTCTTGATTAGTACAGGTGTCAGGGGTTCGGGGGGAGAACGATAGATCTGCCATGATTGAATGGCGGAGTAGACTTGATGAGCCGAATGGCCTAATTCAGCTCCTATAACGTATGAACTTATGAACTTATGAAAAGGCATCTTGTTCTTTATTGGTTTGTAACACTCATGGACAGAGGAAGAACTATTTAGGGAAACCAAGTGCCAATGCCCTTTTGTACGGAGACACTATTATTGGATAACTTCCTGACAGTTGTAAATAACGGTTCCTCAGGGAACATTTCAGAGAAAAAGATAATGAAATACAGTGTGTCCCAACAGGATCTCTACAAATTTTAACTTAAAAAAGTAACAATAGGCAAAAATATCTCCTCTGGGTGCTACTTACTGCAAAACAAAAATCTCCACTTGATTTAAACCAGGATGTCGGGCTCAAGATTGATATAACAGTCATAGACAGTTGTGATCTAAACTTTAGTTCATAAAATTATCTGGTTAAAAATGAAACAGAATGGCACAGAATATGGCTTTATTAAAGCACAACGTGTTATGTAACTAAAGCAATTTGCCACGAAAGGGGGAAATGTTGAGAGAAATGGAGTAAGGAAATTTTAAAGGTGGCAGTTCAAATCAGAATGATCTCTGAACAGAAAATACATTTTAATTTCAAACATGCGGACAACTTTTCATTTGAGTATAGACAATAAATCTGAAGGAGTTTGACACAACAGAAGTACAATGGATGAGTCAGTAAACAGAAACACTTCACCAGTTATTTAGGTGGGTGTAAAATACACCATAGCATAGTTGAATAATTGGTAATGTGGATTTATAACTGAGAAATTGCACTTGACAAACCAAAGATAGATTATTTTTTTGTGATTGTTACTGAAATAACAGCTCAGGGAGTACCAATGCTTTGAGAAGGCCTTTGATTAAATCTCTTGTAAGAGACTGTAGTGCAGAATTAAAGGACATGGGGCTGGGAGTAACATACTGGTAAGTCTCTTGAAGAGACTGCAGATGTTAGAATTTTGGGCAAAAAAACAAACTGTTGGAGGGAGTCAGCAGGTCAGGCAGCATCCAGGGAGGGAAAGGACAAATGATGTTTCAGGTCGGAAATATTATCTGTCCATTTCCCACCATTGATGCTACCTGAGCCATGGAGTCTCTCCAGCAGTTTGTTTTTCATGTATCAGTGGTTTGGATAAGAGGGTTGAATGTAAGTTTGTCAATGCTGTATAATTATAAACTGTGAGTGGGATGCAAAGAGGTTTCAAGGTTATTTGGACAATATGAGCATGTAGGCAAATATATAGCAGATGTATGGAAAAATACATAACTATAAAGTAATCCACATTGATAGGAAAAACAAAGGACAGTATTATTTAAAAGATGTTGATAAATAGGGAAATGTTAATGTAAAAATCTCCTTATGCACCGGTCATTGAAGGCAAACAGATAGACACATGAATTTGTTAAGAAGGTAACTGGTATGTTGACCTTAATTATAAGAAGTTTTGAATTACAAGGATGTCTTGCCACATTTATGCAGAGACCTGTTGAGGGCATGCCTTGAGTATTATGCCCTGTTATGGATGCTGTATCTAAGAGAATACATTTGCCATAGATAGATGCAAAAAGCTGGGGTAACTCAGCGGGTCAGACAGCATCTCTAGAGAAAAGGAAGAAGGATCTCGACCTGAAACGTCACCTATCCCTTTTCTCCAGTGACGCTATCTGGCCCGTTGAGTTACTCCTGCTTTTTGTGTCTATCTTCGGTTTGCACGGAGTAGCACTGAGATGGGACATATTGGCCGGTGTGGGCAAGTTGGGCCGAAGGGCCTGTTTCCACGCTGTAAGGCTCGAGGGCTCTATGACTTTATGAGATAATCAGAAGTCTCTTCCCACAGAGAGTGATGCAACTATGGAATTCTCTACCGCAGGGTAACTGAACTAACTGTATATTTAAGAAGGAAATATGTTTTCTAAATATAAAAGGCATCAGTGGGTTTGAAGAGGGAGCTGGATTACAATATTAACTTGAGAAGCAGCCAAGTTCATATTGAGTAACAGAACACGCAAAATGCCAATTTCCCATATTTTCTCTGTTTTTATGTTTAATATTGCAATTTTAAAGAGAAGGCAAAGATATACTATAATCAGCATGATATTAACAGATTATCTCACCAATATCATATATCCTACATGGGAGAAATGACAAGTGCCTTCAAAACTACTTACTTGGCTCTTATGTTCACTGGGACGTGAATGGTACTTAGCAGTCCTTCTTTCACAAAATGAGCACAGATACCGGAATTATTATTGAAGGGAATTGATAAGGTGTTTATAGCAACGGTACATGTACTTTTAATTGCATCAGGCTCTCCACTGGAAGTGGAATCCTTCTGATCTTAACCTGGATCAACCTTTACACTTGGGGAAAAATGCAAGGAACTGGAGTTTTGTTTTGTTTCACTATTTGCTTTGTTTTACTATTCTGCAGGATGTAGAAGCAGTGAAAATGGGATAACGTATAACTCGTGTGAACAGATGATCAACGGTTGGCTTAGACTCGGTGGGCCAAAGAACCTGTTTTCATGCAGCATCTCTAAACTAAACTAAACTAAACTGAACTAAACTAAACTAAACTAAATTCATCAAGTATCCTGAGACAGCTCCTAACAAATCCAGGACCTGCTAGAAGGAGGTGCAGAAAAAGCATGGGAACATCACCTCCTGGAAGTTGCCAATTGAACACCACACCATCCTGACTTGGAATGATGTCTATTGCCTTTGCTGGGTGTAAATCCTTGAGCTCTCTCCAAAAGAGCATTGTGTGCATACTCCCACCACAAGGACAAGCTTTTCCCTTTGAGAATAGGGAAGATTCAAACAAGAGGACATGACTTCAGAATTAAGGGACAGAAGTTTAGGGGTAATATGAGGGGGAACTTCTTTACTCAGAAAGTGGTAGCGGTGTGGAATGAGCTTCCAGTGGAAGTGGTGGAGGCAGGTTCATTGGTATCATTTAAAAATAAATTGGATAGGCATATGGATGAGAAGGGAATGGAGGGTTATGGTATGAGTGCAGGCAGGTGGGACTAAGGAAAAAAAAGTTGTTCGGCACGGACTTGTAGGGCCGAGATGGCCTGTTTCCGTGCTGTAATTGTTATATGGTTATATGGTTATAAGGACTGCAACTTAGTGGATCGTGTGGGTCGTGCACCACTGGAGGCCAAGTGAGCCTGCAGCAGCACAGAGGGGGAGAGCAACAGTGGAGGACACCAACAGCATTGTCAGGCCAGGTCAACTTCTGCACCACTGGCCCAGTGCCACCGACAGGACAACCAGCCTTTAAGGCCAAGATACGACGCTGTACTATTAAGAACTCTGAAACGTACAGGGCACAAGTTGGAGCCAGAAATGTGATGACTCTGTGTGCTGCCTCGTTGAAGTCTACTATTCTTACATTATAATCGTTGCACCTTTGTACCTGTCTATGATTGTGCTTATCTATAGCATGCTTTTTCCATATGCATAAACAAAGAATTTCACAGTACCTAGATATATTGAATCATTGAATCTTCGAAAGGGCAATCAGGGATGGGTAATAAAATGCTGACTCAGCCTGCAAAGCCCACATCCCATGAAGGAATAATAATATTAAAACATTCAAAATGTCCCTTTTGTTTAGAAGCCTCGGGAGCCGACGACAGGTACAAGAAATGACAAGCATTAAGTAAGCACCTTCATAGGATGGTCATGTTGATTTATGCATAAGAAGGAACTGCAGATACTGGCTTAAACAGAAGATAGATACAAAAAGCTGGAGTAACTCAGCAGGACAGGCAGCATCTCTTGAGAGAAGGAATGAGTGATGTTTCATCAGATTGGTCTCAAACCGAACGTCACCCATTCCTTCTCTCCAGAGATGCTACCTGTCCCGCTGAGTTCCTCCAATTTTTTGCATCTACCATGTTGCTTTATGTTCGGGCTTGGGGATGACAATGATGTGTATCAAATTAGTTAAAGATCTCTCTGCATCCCTGTGCCCTCTAAAGGGTCTTGACCCGAAGCATCACCCATTCCTACCCTCCAGAGATGCTGCCCGTCCCGCTGAGTTGCTCCACCATTTGTGTCCATCTGCTGAGCCCTCTCGTTGGCTCACAGGTGGTGTTTGACAGCGGGCTCAAATTCAACATCACTGCTGCCTGGTATTCCTGGGAACTTTTCTCAACTCTTTGGGAAATTATGGAGTGCAGGGAGAGGTTAATTGAGAAGACAAGAAATAATAATTAAAATTTCAAGATTAATCCATGGAAAGATTAGTTTAGTTTAGTTTAGTTTAGTTTAGATTAGTTTAGAGATACAGCGCGGAAACAGGCCCTTTGGCCCACCGAATCCGCACCGGCCAGTGATGTCCGCATATTACACTATCCTACGCACACCAGGCGTGATTTACTCATACACCAAGCAAATTTACCTACATACCTGTACGTCTTTGAAGTGTGGGAGGAAACCCAAGCTCTCGGAGAAAACCCACGCGGTCATGGGGAGAACGTACAAACTCTGCACAGACAGCACCCGTAATCGGGATCAAACCCGGGTCTCCGGCGCTGCAAGCGCTGCAAGGCAGCAACTCTACCACTGCGCCACCGTGACCGCCCACAAGATGCATGGATGCCAGTAGAATTTGTTCAAAGTAAACGTACAAAAAATTAATCAGATCAGGTTGGAATGGGTACTGTTACGATCTTGCTGGTTAATTCATACTTTTTATTAATTTGATAGTTGGACAGGGAATCCACAATGATCTGATAGATCTAGGATGATAAGTTGCTGCACATAAAACAACTCATTATTTTGCTCATGTAGGAAAGAACTGCAGATGTTGGTTTACACCAAAGATAGACACAAAATGCCATAGTAACTCAGCGGGTCATGCAGCATCTCTGGAGAAAAGGAATAGGTAACATTTTGGGTTGAGACCCTTCTTCAGATTCAGTCTGGGGAGAGGAAAACTAGAGGTATGAAAAGGTACAAAGAACAAAATAAACCTTTTTTCTTTGCGGTAACTGTTTCTGGGGATGTGTCAAGTTCCAGCAGGTTCTCCTCTCTTGTAGCATTGAGATGTGAGATACAGCTTCTGACCTTTCTCGGGTTACCTGGTTCAGGCATGTGCCGGAGGATGGAATCACCACATAATGAAATTCATAGCATTTTTTAATTCATCGTTATGATTATTCTTCCCACATATTTTGTTCTTGCTATGGGTTCCTGAGCTAAGGTTTCATTTTCACACAGGCCATATCTTTTATTAATTTGTTCAATGCGCCTTATCATATCTCTTGGTTCCCTCTCCCCTGACTCTCAAGCCTGAAGAAGTATCTCGACCTGAAACATCACCTATTCTCCAGAGATGCTGCTTGACCCGCTGAGTAACTCCAGATTTTTTTTTGTCTATCTTCAGTTACATATATATTTACTACACCAGTAGCCTTATTGAACACATATCTATCCTGTTTCCTCTACTTAACTCGCATGTTTACAGGTGCGAGCCAATTTCAAAATGCATTGTGTTTTATTTCATTCATCGACCATTCTAAAAGTATCCGCAGATTTCTTGGTGACCTGAGTGAGGATTGCAACTAATTAAGGATTCTTATCGATAACCTGAACTCTATGTGAACCCATTCCAGAGTCAGTCGTCCAAACTCTTGCCTTGTGCACTACAGGTAGCCCCAGTTTCACTCTTTAAATCGCTTGGCCATTAGTTTCTTCTTGACATTAAAAATCTGAGGTCATGCAAACAATATGTCTGACCCTCCTCTGAGTAGAAAGCTAATGTTTCAAGCCAAGGGGAGACGTTGTGTCAATGTGCTGTAACACTAGCTAATTGCACACAAGTGCATTTTAACCTTAGACGTTTAAACTTTTACTCCTGGGTACGATTTGTTTTCTTACCAATTGCTTCTGCAACTATCTCTCAATCTTTCTTATCCCTGACCTCATCTCATGATCATTATGGATCATGGCTGATTTGTAACATCATCCCATTTGCCTCTCTCTCTCTATCTCTCTCTCTCTCTCTGTCTTCCACAATGTCAACAAGACGAAGAAGAGTTATTGGTTTCTGGAACATGTGAGTATTTGGCCCCAATCACTAGCAATGGTGCCGAAGTGGAAATGGTTGGGAGCTTCAAGTTCCTTGCTGAAAATATTACCGATGATCTAGCATAGACAGCCAAGACACCAATCCTCAACTTCCTGAAGAGATGCGGAGACTGAAGAGATTCTTACAAACCGATGCACACCGAAACCGTTGCATCACTGCTTGGTTGCCCAAAACTGCAAGAAATTGCAGAGAGTTGTAGATGTAGTCCTGTCCATCACACATACCAGACTTCCCACCACTGATTCCATCTATATCTTCACACTGCCTCAGAAAAACAGCCAACATAATCAAGGACTTGTCCCACTGTGGTCAACCCTTCTCCTGCCTGCTCTTGACTGACAGAGGGTAAAGAAGCTTGAAAGCGAACGCAAGAAGACTCAGGAACAGTATCTTCCCCTCTGTTATCAGGCTTCTGCACAGACCTTTCATAAGCTAGGGTGTGGTCTGATTCAACTCCACCCCTTTGTGAACATTCAACTTTGGTCTATGGAACTGATGCACCACAGTGCTGAGAACTATATTCTTCCCCTTTGTTCTATCTGTTGTAGTTGGGTTTGACTTGGATTGTATTTATGTATGGTATATCTGATCTGTTGGATTACATGCAAAACAAAGCTTTACTCGGTACACGTGACAGTAATAAACGTAAACCTAGTTCCTTTTCCTTTAATAGGTTTTCAGGTAACAATGTCATCATTTAAAATTTACAATTGGCAGGTTTTTTTCTGATGGTAATTGTTCCATGTTTCTATTGGCCTTTATGTGGAAAAAGTGCTTTCTCACATCATCTCTGAATGGCCTCTTTTCATTTTATGGTTATGGCTACTCGTTCCAGACTCCCCGAGCGGGGGAAATGTTTCCCCTGTCTACCGTTGCAAATCTTTTGGTCATAAGATGTTGCTGGTAAGGATTTTACGCAGGTATGAATAATGTAAAATGCAATTTCGAAACATGTTGAAAATTTAGTGGCGACCAGAAAGACACTACGGCTCTTTGGAGACCTCTCATGACCATAGGAGGCCTCTCATGACCATACAGGCTATGGCTGTGAGAGGTCACCCGCGACATGTCGCCAGGGGTCGCCTGTATGGTCATGAGAGGTCTCCAAAGAGTCGTAGCGTCTTTCTGGTTGCCGCTGAATTTTCAACATGTTGAAAATGTTGGCGACCTATCACGGGTGCCGGCAGTCGCCTGTAAAGGTCCCGTAAGTGGGACAGGCCCGTAAGGATTGGCAACAAATGCATGGAAGAGAAAGAGTACAAACACCAGGATTCATTTGTCTCACAGAATGCTGTGCAGCCTAGTTGAATATCGGGAAATGTAAGCAGAAATTGGTTAATGCCTCAAGGGTGATTACCAAATGCTTTGATGATTACCAAATGTGATTTTGCTCAGTAAATATACATTCAGGAAGTGCAAGCCAAAATAAGAGGCTAGACCACTGTGGCAAGGGACGTGAAATAAAGTGTAATAACGTGTGCTGCAATATTCTGATAGTTAAAGGAAATGAAAAGAAAAGGAGGTTAAAACATTGCCTACAAAAATCCCCAAAAAGTAAATGTTGGAAATGTAAAGAAGACATTTAAAAAAGTGTTGGAAACATTCAGCGGGTCAGGCAGTACCCGTGGAGAGAGAGACAACGGTTGTAGATTGATGCCCTGTCATCAGATTTTTCTGTTTTTATTCAAGTCATTAGTTATATTGTGGTTGTGGCTTCACCAAATTAGAGTGAAGGACAGATTTGCTGAATAATGAATCTCACTAATTGAAAACAATTTATTGAAGGTTGCCTTGTGAGGATTTTCCAAAACAATGGAAATCCATCGAGAATTACTTGAGTTGGAAAATATTAATAGCTTAACATGGGATTGATTCAAAATCCACTTTCTCTACAAGTCTGAGAATTAATTTATATTTCTAATCTAGTCTGACAGAATCTGATCGATCTGAAACCTCGTTTCCTGCTCCACAATTACTACTTGATATTTTTGGCAATTTGACTCCTGGAGACCTGAAATAAGAGTACTTTCCCTTTGCATTTAGTGATGTATATATTACACAGTCTGCTCCTTCTATGTGTATCCTGGGAGGAAAATGATTAATAATAATTAGAATATATTGTAATTCGTTTGGTAAAACATGAGATGGAAATTAGAAAGTAATAATATAAGAATGGGTCAAATGTTGGAACTTTGGTGGGTTTGAAGGCTTTATTATCTTTTTAATTACAGGTTCATTTAAATCTCCATTATTGCTACTCACTCTAATTAATAATGGAACATGGATTAGTTAAATATCTTGTGCAACATGTACCACTTCGATAGAGAGAAAAAATATAATTTGACTGTACCAAATTGTAGCTAATTTGAAAGGTTTGCTAATCTATTTTCAGAGTAAAGCATGATATGTTCAGATGTCAGCAAACACATAGGAATCAAAAGGGGAAAGCAGCATCTGAGGTTAGCCAAAAGTCAATGTCCCAGGCTCAAAACAATGACTGTTTCTTACTATAGATGCTGCTTGTCAAGTGCTTCCAGCATTTTCTTTACTTTTAATTTAAAGCATCTGCAGTTCTTGGCTCCAGTTATTTTAATACACACAGAATAAGCCTTGCTTTCCTTTATTTCACTTGAGGAATTTATCTCTTCCTCAATTGATTCTTTTCTTGGCACTGTGGCAGGTCAGGTAGATGGTCCTTTCCTTTGTGCATCACTTTTTAATGATTCTTTTGGGATGTATTACAGCATCTTAGAGCCAGTGAAGTTTTGTGAAGTGTAGTCGCTGTTGTGCTGTAGGAGAAATGGTTCCTTCAAAGAGGCAAAAACATGTGGGTATCATCTGTGAGTTATTTTCACCTCTATCTGTTCAGGTGGGTTTGCACAGGGGATGAATTTAATTAGCAGCCAATTCACGTGCATTATTAGTTTAGAGATGCAGGACTGTCGGCCCACTGAGTCCGCGCAGACCAGCAATCCCCACACACTATCACTATCCTGCACACTCTTGGAAATAATGATAACATCATTGGCCTTAGAAATCCTCTTGTTAATCCCACAGGCTGCCTAGTATATATGGTACAATTAGAAAATGTCCAGGGCTCTGGTTTTGTGCTCTTCGAAATGTTGTTGCTAGTTTGTCAACATTAAATTTGATTTAGGAGCTAAATAGCTTAATCATTACAGATCTTAAAGCAATCAGTAATCATGGAATTACTCTTGACAAGTTTGTTGCTAGGTACGGCAATTCTTGCAACCCAATTTCAAATAAACAGTAGATTTAGGGAAAAAATGTATTATTTGAATGGGCAAAGAGCAAAAAAACAACGGAATCTAAACACTTGTTTAAAAAAATCTCTTTTTTTTAGTGGCACTGTGGATATAATTGCTCATGAAGAAAATTGGATTTTCCATCAATATTAAGACAGATTTATATGTGATATCATGAATAAAGATTAAACAGACAAATGTATAAATAATGTTCAATATGTACCACAAAACAGAATTCAGTAAATTATTTGTATTTATTGTCAACCTTGTAAGGATGAAACATTTGACAGCAAAAGTACTGAAAGTAATCATTTTCTTGTCCATATCAATCATAAACTAATTAAACTTCTGAAATGTGCACAATACTCTAGATAAATGTATAAAAATGTGTGATACAGTCAATAAATTGAAGATCAATAACAGGTCATAGTGATGTTCAAATCACTTCATTAATGTATTTTCTAAAACTAATCATCTTGTCCTTTGCAGTTGGTCATTTGTAATGGTATACAACAATTCAATGCCATATTTTGCATAATTAAAATACATATTATTCATCTGTAACCCAAGAGAACACTTATTTCAATCAATGCTTTTCCATCATTTGATATTTAGATTGATACACAGTTTTTTCAAGTTTGTAATTTCTAGCAAATTGAAGGGAAAACAATATCTCCGATTATTAGCACCAGTTACACAAGCTGATGACGCAACTTTTGCCATCGATTTGATAGCATCATTGGATCGTACAATTTTCAGTCAACTAATAAATATTCTGAATGAACCATTCAACATGAAGGAAGAATCAAAAATGTGATTATTATACAAATGATCAATAATGGAGACTAAACCCCTTAATTTCTTTTGAGGTATCTTGTGTACTTATCATTAGATTTGCCAAGGCTTAGAGTTACGGTTTAAGAGATTTGCGATGGCTTATTTCTCCATTGTACCTCAGAGTTCAACTTACAAGTTCACAAATCCATAGTAAATATCTGTTTCCTCATCTGCCTCCTAGTTTAGGTCTTGCACAACAATAATCAAAAACTGTGTCTTTATAATATATTTACAACAGTGTCTCAAAGGTAAATAGAGCTTCTATATTTTTTGAATATGCAAAACATTAGCATTGGTATAATAACTTTTCTACAGATATTTTACACGCCAGATGCTGTTCAGTTTTATTTTCCCATTAACAATCTGTGAATATGTCCATGAAGAGATTGGAAGCCTTGATTTTGCTTATATATATTTATGGATTATAGATGAATTAATTCATCTTATTTTCAATAAAGGCAAAGTATTTAAAAAGTTCTATCATAAAATATTCAAAGCAGATGTGAAATATCTGTCCATGGAGAGAGCCAATATTTCAACATAACATACAATAATTTCTGTTCAAACTTTACCTTTAAATTATTAAGTTATTTAGCCTAACAGGATCAGTTGGAATTACTGACCTAATGAAATTAATTGCACTCACAAATAGTTTACAAGAAGCCACTTTAAAATGGTTTTGATTTCATTCATAGTTTTGAGATGAACAGCATACATTTGTTTCACTTGATCGCTTGTTGCCAGGGATGTAGGAATTTATTCTACCCAGACATGGAAGTAAGTGTTTGCTGGGATGTTCATATATGTATGTTTTTTTGTAGCATTTCACCAATTAGAAATACACAGTATAAATACCTGGGTTCATGTTATTTCTTTCAATTCCTTAGGATATTTGAGTTATCCACTCACTGATAGAAACAGAAAAGCTGCAAAAGTGACTGCGTAATTTATGCCAGCGCCAAGGCACACCAAGAGTCTTGTCTGAGTGGAACATTAACTCCAGTCTGTGGAATCACAGTGGCTGAGGTATAAGAATAATCTTCGTTTACATATTTCAAATGTGAAGGGCCAGGATTCAAATCCTCACGACTTATCATTGATGTGGGTGGAGCCTACAGAAATAAGAATCATTAAACTTATTCCAATAGTATAAGCATAAACAATTTACAATATACAATGGTACTTTGGTGCACTGTTCATCATTTAACAGTGTAAAAATTATTATTCATTATTTCATATTTATAAACTCAAAACAAAATTAAACTAAATGTAATCTTTAAAAGAATTATCCAAAGTTATGTACAAAGTATCAATATATTTTTAATTTAATTTTAATTTTTCTATAACCATTGTGTCAGCTGTTTGTGTCAACACTGTATGATTAGCTTGCAAACAACAAGACGTTGCATGTCCTCTTGTTACTTTACCTGAGAACCAGGCACCACTGTTTGACCAGCATACGGAGATGAGGCCAAATCAGATTCAGTTTTGATAGTTGACGCGTTTTCGGAGTTCGATATAGAAGATGGGGAATTAGTTCCTGAAGCTGTACCTGAAAGGGAATAGAATGTGTTCATTCAGTCAGCCTCTGAGCAGTATGACAAATGTCCTAGATAATCTCATTCAATTCTGTGAGTCATTCATACAGAAAGAGCTGGCAAAGCTATAGCAGTTTAACAGGAGACCCTATGACGGTAGATAATGGACTGTGTTGCATCAATTTTGCATCATGCCCAGTTTTCTTATAAATTGTGATGTTTTCCGCATCTCATTAGTATTTATTTGAACTGTACCAATTTTGTTTGCAACAAGATTTTATAAATGGCAAAACAGTATTTTTCTTGCGGTGGTGTTTAAATCAGGATTTAGGGCTGGTCTTATGCAGGAGCGTAACTGAAGTGATACAACGTTCTCTTTGGTACTGCACTAAGCCTCGCCACAGGTTATGTTCTTCATAAGACCTCATTCAATAAACTTCTATTTCAGGGAGCAAAGCGCAGATTGCAAATCTTTTCTCAAAATGCAACATTTAATTACGAGTGTTTAATTATTTTCGAACCACGAAAGTGTGCAAGTGTAAGTTCCTGAACTGGGGAAGAGGAGGGGATTTGAAACTAAACAGTGGGGGCAAGGGATCAAAGTTGGGAAGATTGGTAAATCAAAGAGACAAGGCTGGAGAGAAAGCTATTAAGTTGGGAAGTGATAAACTATCTGTGATGGGTAGGGATCGAGAGGGCAAACTGAATAGCAATTCAGAAGATAAGGCCAGTAGAGGCAAATAATAAGAATAAAACTTAAGTTTATATATATATATATATCATATTGAGTATAGCACTCTAAACAAAATAGATGAACTGACAGCACAAATTGAAATAAATATGATGTGGAAGGCAGTAGAGGCCTGAATGCTGAATGGTGTAGGAAGGAGTGGAGCTAGGGAAAGGTGGAGTAGTCAATCTGTTAATTAATGATGGTTTTAGTGCAGCACAGGGATGTCCTATATTCAGCAAATCAGCACATAAAAGTGGTTTCGGCAGTGATGAGAAATAACATGGGCACAAAACCATGTGGGAGTAGTGAACAGGTCCCCTAACAGTTATCATACACCAAGGACAGTGTCTGAATGATGAAATCATGGAAGCTTGTCAGAAAGGTGCGGTGATAATCATAGGAGATTTTAATCTATTATAGACTGAAAAAAAATCAGATGGAAAAGGTAGCCTGAATGAAGAGTTCATAATGACTTTGGGATGATTTCTTAGAACTGCATGTTCTGGAAGCACCAAGAAAACAAAAACTAGCCCTAGAATTGTGCAACAAACAGGATTGCACCATCTGCCTTGGGGAAAATATTAGAAGAAATTATTAAAGATATTATATTGGGTCACTTGGAAAAAAAATCTAAATAACCTGGCCAAGTCAATATTGCTTTGGGCAAAGGTAGATCTTTATAAAGTTTATCATTTTAATTGTTTATTATTTTAGTGTTAAGATTATTAAGCTCTTTGAATAACCACATTGTGGCCCAAGGGCCTGTTCCTCTGCTGTACTGTTCTATGTTCAAATTAATTAATGGTAAAGACACTTGTAGGAAACATTAACCATAACACAATTTGATTCTACCTTCGGCTTGAGGGAGAGAAGAATGAGTCCAAAACTAGGATCTTAATGAAGGGCAACATATGAGGACATGAAGTAGATCAGGCTTAAGTGAACTGTGGAAATTACAGATGTCTTGGTGAAAATGTTAGAAGATATTATTAAAGACATAGGTGAGAAAAGTCTGAGGTGAGAAAAAACTTTTTCACCCAGAGAGTTGTGAATTTATGGAATTCCCTGCCACAGAGGGCAGTGGAGGCCAAATCACTGGATGGATTTAAGAGAGAGTTAGATAGAGCTCTAGGGGCTAGTGGAGTCAAGGGATATGGGGAGAAGGCAGGCACCGGTTATTGATAGGGAACGATCAGCCATGATCACAATGAATGGCGGTGCTGGCTCGAAGGGCCGAATGGCCTCCTCCTGCACCTATTTTCTATGTTTCTATGTTTCTATGACATTACAGTGGAGTTCTTGGAAAAATGTAAAAGTAATCTGGCAAAGTGAGCATTGCTTAGGGAAAATGAAATCTTCTCTGACCAATTTATTTTGTTCTTTGAAGAAGTGATTTGTGTTATAAAGGGGAAATCAGTGCATATTATACTTAGATTCGAGAAGGCATTTGATAAAGTTATTGTGAAAAATAAAAGGAAGTGCTGTAATAACATAGATTGACTTGTTCACAGAAAACAGAGCTGGAATAATTGGCCATCTGAATGGAGTACCACAAAGACCGGTGTTGGGGCATCAAATTATTATATAAATAGCTTGGTTGAAGGCACGGAGAGAATTGAGGCTGAACTATTGATACCAAAAGGTGAGGTAGGAAAAGAAGCTGCAAAGAGGCTACAAATGAATATAGATAGGTTAAATATGTTGGCAATGGCCAAGCAAATAAGAGTATAATTTGGGAAAATGTGAAATTTGCAGACAAATTGGCAGGCATAGTCAAATAGAAGAATGGTACATCAGTGTTGTGTATCTTGAAGATGCAGAGGGATATGGATGGTTTGCTGGTATGATTTACAAAAGGCCAGTGTTCAGATACAGCATGTACTTAGGAAAGATTCCATATGACACTGGATGCTGTACAGCCATTGAGTCTAAACCAACACCTTGCAGAGCAATCCCCTCACTCTCAATCCCTCTCTTCATATTTTCCTGTACCCCTGCAATTTATTTAATTTTATTCCTTACGTACCCACCAACTCCCTCATCGATCTTTTAACTACTTGTTTATATTACCGGGTAAGTTAAGAGTCAGAAATTAACCTTCAAGCACATCTGTGGGATGTGTGAGGAATGTTACACTGTCACAGGGAGAGCATACAAGCTTCACATATGAATGAATGATATCTTTGGATGACAGCAGCCAAGGTCAAAATCAAACTTGGGTTGGTGGAGCCGCAAGGCATCATGTTGCTTTCAATGTTATTAGTTATTGCTAGGGACTTGAATATAAAAGTAGGAACATTATCCTTAAGTAATTTAGACCATTCATGAGTTTACAAATGATTAACTTTGTGTAGTTTTGGTCTACTTATTTAAGGAAGAATGTAAATGCATTGGAAGCAGTTTCAATAGGTTTTTTCTAGGCTGATATCCAGCTTGGATGAGTTGGCTTTTGGACATAGGTTGGACAAAACTTTTAAATTTGGAGACTAAAGACTGAAAATGGATTTGCCTGAACCATATAAATCCTTACTGTTTTGTCAGGGCAGATGTGATGAAGATATTTTTCTCTAATCTAGAACGATGGATCATAGTTTTTAAAATAAGGGTCACCAATAACAATTAACTGGTAATATGACTACATCACATTTAGCATTCTGCCCAGGTTTAGTATCCAAGGAACTGTGCATATGGATGATCCATTATAATAAATGAGCATTTTATCATCTTATATAAGGAAAATTCCATCATTGAGTATTGATGATTCACGAGGTCATGGATCCCGGCTTTTAAATTGATCATGTGCAATAATACATTTATAGCCGGGTACAAGATGGAACGGCAATAGTTCCAAGGAGCAACATAAAAAATCAGTCATTGGCTAATCATGTGCAGTGATTTAGAATAAAATTTGCACAGGAGGATATTTCTTGTGTATATAAGTATGGATATATTCATCACCAATTTGATATTAAAAGATTGGATTTTTTGATACACGCACATAACCTTCTTTCTAAGTTGCTTTATTTCGTTATTTCTTAAAACTTCATTTAAACTCGTTCATTCTTTGATCCTCAAATTTTCCTGCTTGTTTTTCTCAATGCTTTTCAATACCTTAGTAACTTGTCTGGCTAACTGCATATTTCCTCTACTCTCTATCTTGGAGAATCCCTTATGATGTGGGCTTGGAGGAACAAAGCTGTTGGTTGCTTGGTTGAACTTTTGAGCGGCAGCAAATGGAAGCAAGAGTCCTTTAGTATACATGTTTTTTTTCATGTGTAATGCAGGTTGATAAGGAAAGAGTACAAAGAACAATTGCTTTTGCTTGTGCACCTTATACACAAAGAAACATTTCTGAATATATTTTCTAATGCTATCTATTCTGTCTTAAGGAGGGAAGGTACTTTTCTCGTAGGTTATCCCTACTGGTTGGGAGCATTTCCTGAACAATGAGCCCATAAATGAGTTGCCACTCAGCAATAGCACAGAGAAATGGAAAAAAATGTGCAAGTTAATGAAATTGATAGCAGGAATACACATGCACCTGAGGAACCTTTGGACTTGTTAATATTCTTAGGTTTTCTTTTCCTTGTCTGGATGCTTTCCTTCTTCATAGCTAGTGGACGTGGTACCTGCAGGACACAAGCACAGTGAAATTGACACTCTATACACACACACTCTACATCATATTACTTAGTCTGTGCAGTGAGTCGTAGGGATAACACTGAACCAAGAGCAACCACAAATATAGAAACACGGAACTGCAGATGCTGGTTTACAAGAAAAGGACACAAAATGTTGAAGGAACTCAGCAGGCCAGGCAGCAACTCTGGAGAATATGTGTAGGTGACATTTTGCGCCACCTATCCATGTTCTCCAGAGATGCTGCCTGACCCATTGAGTTACTCCAGCAATTTGTATCAAATATGTCGTAATGTTCAGTGGAACCTACTCAAAACATCTCTTCCAAGGTTATTCTCTTTCATACCCTGAAGATGTTAGGATTTTTGCTCCTATAACTAATCTTATCAACAAAGATGACTCATAATAAGCAACCAAGTCCAGAACTGGTAAATGAAAACTGCCTTCAAAGTAAAAAAAAAAAAAATCCCTTTTAAAGCTGAAAGTCAAAACACTGCAGAAGGTGGATATCTGAAAGTAAAAACAAAAACAAGAACAAGAAAAAGAACCAAAACAATTGGTTTCATTGTGTAGAAAGAAACTGTAGGTGGTGGTTTATACCGAAGGTGGACACTAAGTACTAGAGTAACTCAGCAGGTCAGGCAGCATCTCTGGAGAAAAAGGATGGGTGATGTTTCAGGTTGGGATGGGCCTGAAGGGTCGAGGCGCATCTGAAGTAGGGTCCCATCCTAAAACGTCACGCATCCTTTATCTCCAGAGATGCTGCTTAACCCGCTGAGTTACTCCAGCACCTTGTGTCTATTTTCATGTAGTTTCATTTACTCTCAAAATGAAGCTCAGGTAAATGGCTAGCTGTACTAGCTGTATCTGTTATAAATCTGAGGGACCAGATGCGAAGTGTATCCATCCTCTCAACTCCATGTAATCTGGAGCAAACACCTGACCCTCCAGCACATTCCATTCCTCTGTGTTGCAACAGCAGATGTGGCAGTCAGGAATGCACTGGTGCAGGTATTGCAGCTGGCCAGCAGTTACCTTCAGGACAACTGGTAAAACCAGCATGAACCAGTCCATTAAATTGCTGCAGATTTGGAATCAAATTTTGATCTCCTTTTGGTTAGGGCACAAGTACGATCTAATCTTTTTTTCAGCCGTATCATTAACCAAAGCCATTTACAATCTCTATTGCCCACATTCCAGCTCACTCCAAGTCACATTTGCCAATGTGTCCTCTGGACAACACTCAGCTTTGACATTAATTCATTGAAAAATGTTCATCCCTATTTCAAAGTTCTCCATCGGTTTGTGGAGAAACAGTCATAGAGCTATACAGCAACGAAATAGGTTATTTGGCCCAACTTGTCAATGCCAAGCAAGTTGCCATTCTGGGCTAGTCCCATTTGCCTGAATTTGGCCCATATCTCGTCTAAACCTTTCTATCCATATATCTGTGCGAATGTCTTTGAAAAGTCATGACCATATCCACTTCCATCACTTCCTCTGGCAGTTAGAAATTGTGGACGCATTGGTGATCATTTTACAATCATTTTCCAATGTTCTATAGATACTGGATCAGTTCATGTGGATTGGACGGTAGCTAATGTTATCCCACTTTTTAAGAAATGAGGGAGAGAGAAAGTAGTGAATTATAGGCCAGTTAGCCTGACATCGGTGGTGGGGAAGATGCTGGAGTCAATTATTAAAGATGTAATAACGGCACATTTGGATAGCAGTAACAGGATCGGTCCAAGTCAGCACGGATTTACAAAGGGAAAATCTTGCTTGACTAATCTTCTGGAAGTTTTTGAGCATGTAACAAATATAATGGATAAGGGAGAGCCAGTGAATCTAGTGTATCTGGACTTTCAGAAAGCCTTTGATAAGGTCCCACACAGGAGATTAGTGGGCAAAATTAGAACACATGGGTTTTGACATGGATAGAAAATTGGTTGGCAGACAGGAAACAAAGAATGGGAATTAACGGGTCTCTTTCCGAATGCCAGGTAGTGACTAGTGGAGTGCCGCAAGGCTCGGTGCTGGGACCGCAGCTATTTACAACATATATTAATGATTTAGATGAAGGAATAAAAAGTAACATTAGCACATTTGCAGATGACACAAAGCTGGGTGGCAGTGTGAACTGTGAAGAGAATGCTATAAGGATGCAGGGCGACTTGGCTAGGTTGCGTGAGTGGACAGATGCATGGCAGATGCAGTATAATGTGAATAAATGTGAGGTTATTCACTTTAGTGGCAAGAACAAGAAGGCAAATTATTATCTGAATGGTGTAGGAAAGAACTGCAAATGCTGGTTTAAATCGAAGGTTGATACAAAATGCTGGAGTAGCTCACCCTTCTTCGGGTCTCGACCCATAACGTCACCCATTCCTTCTCTCCAGAGATGCTGCCTGACCCCCTGAGCTACTCCAGTATTTTGTGTCTATTTTCTGTCAGATTAGGAAAAGGGGACGTGGAACGAGACCTGGGTGTCTTTGTACATCAGTCACTGAAAGTAAGCATGCAGGTACAGCAGGCAGTGAAGAAAGCAAATGGCATGTTGGCCTTCATAACAAAAGTATTTGAGTATATGAACAAAGAGGTTCTTCTGCAGTTCTACAGGGCCCTGGTGAGACCACACCTGGAGTATTGTGTGCAGTTTTGGTCATTAATTTGAGGAAGGACATTCTAGCTATTGAGGGAGTGCAGCATAGGTTCACAACATTAATTCCCGGGATGGCGGGACTGTCATATGATCAAAGAATGCAACAACTGGGCTTGTATTCACTGGAATTTGGAAGGATGAGAGGGAATCTTATAGAAACATTTACAATTATTAAGGGATTGAACACACTAGATGCAGGAAACATGTTCCCGATATTGGGTGAGTCCAAAACCAGGGACCACAGTTTAATAATAAGGGGTAGGCTATTTAGAACTGAGATGAGGAAAAACTTTTTCATCCAGAATTATGAATTTGTGGAATTCTCTGTCTCAGAAGGCAATGGAGACCAATTCACTGGGTGCATTCAAAAGAGAGTTAGATAGAGCTCTTAGGGCTAGCAGAATCAAGGGAAGGTTGAAGGCAGGAACGGGGTACTGATTGTGGATGGTCAGCCATGATCACATTGAATGCTGGTGTTGGTTCGAGGGTCTGAATGGCCTACTCCTACACCTATTTTCTATGTATCTATGTATCTAGCTCATTGCATATACGGATTGCCCTCTAAGTGAAAAGTTGCCCCTGAGGTCCCTCTTAAATCTCTCCGCTCTCACCTTAAACATCTTCCCTCTAGTTTAGGAATCCTCTATGCTGGGGAAAAAGACTGTGAGTGTTCACTTTATCCATGTCCATCTATTTTCTTTTGTATAATTCAATAAAGTATACTATCCTTTGCAGCCTCCTATCCAGCAAAGAGCTGTTCCAACCTATCCAGTCTCTCCCTATAACTCAAGCCTGGAATTCCCTGCAACATCCCTGTGAAGCTCTTCTGCAATAACACAATGACACATAAATAAAGATGGAAGATCTAACCTGACTGGATTTATTTTCAATAGGACATGTATAAATGTACACATCAACGTTTGATGTATACACCAACAAATTGTTGGTCTTTGTTCTATACTGATTGTACCTAATACAAAATTAATCTATTTTTTCAATATACATCTTTTGTGATTGGAGTTACAGACTGGAGCATGTATTTGCTATAATCAATACACACGGGGAGAGGAACAGGAGCACATTAATGAACCCTCAAACCTGTGGCGCCATTCAATAATGGCAGATTTAACCTTTGTGTACAAATTTCATAACTGATCGGCATAGCTCTTAATCCCTATATTGGCCAAAAATATAGATCTATTTTAAAACTTGAATGTATGTTCACTATATATGTTCCAGTCTGAAGAAGGTCCCGACCCAAAACGTCACCCATCCTTTTTTCTCCAGAGATGCTGCCTAACCAGTTGTGTTACTCCAGCACTTTGTGTCTATCTTTGGTATAAATCAGCACCTGCAGTCCTTTGTTTCTGTATATGTTCACTACTTGTATATACATACTTAAGTTTATTTGGATTTTCTAATGGAAACTATATTTACATTACGCAATGAGACAAAACCTGCTGTCAGAAGTGAGCTTCCTACACTTGTGGTAATCGCATAGTAAATATGGTCTTATTTTTTTCTCAGTCCATTTGTGTCAAATTGCTGAGCAAAGCATTCTTGAGCAAAACAACAAGGTTCTGTGCAGCTACAGAACATTGTACAAGATAATGGCTCCCCACAGGAGAAGAAATGAACTTTGACCCTCAGAGGCTTAGTCAGCGGCCAAAATGTCAATGACTTTCAAAAATATTCAAAAAGAGCAAAGCAATTTAACATTCTTATAATCATAATTTATAAATAAAAGTTCGAAAGATAACAACTAAGTAAATTACTATTACATTTACTATATTATTAAAATATAAATCATCTTGTACCTTCTGAACATCTTTTACTTTGAAAGGAATGGACTCATTCTTATTTAAAAACCTGACTGGTGCGGGTTGGGTGGATATACAAGGATAATGGGAAACTGGAGTAAGTTTGCACTCCACTGCTAATTTCCTTAACTGTCCAATCTCAAAGACTAAATGCAGAATTATCAACAAAGTGAATTAAAACATTTTGTGTTTCTCTACAGACCCTTAGCATTTATGAACTTGTGGCATTTGTATCGGGAAATCCAAAAAGTTCAGCATTAATTTCCCAACATCTTCCAACCCCATGGGTTTGGTGATTTATCGAAGAAATTATTACGTCCATATAAAAAAGTTTACTTTATAAATTTACCTCCAAGCTTCTTTACACTTTCAGTCATAAAGACATTACTAAGATGTATCTGATCAGAAAGGGTACGACTTTCAGAACACTCATTTTGTTTAGGAACGCATTGGTGACATACAGGTTTAACTCATCTTATAAGAACTCATGATGTTACTCGTGTATTATGTCCAGTGCATCTTGTTGATAAATGGTTCACCAAGACCTTTTTTCACTCTTTTAGGAATGTAATTCCAATGTACTTTTTAAAAAGGAGCAGAAAGGAATCCTAATGGTATGGCCAATACTCTCATTTAAGTTATTCCATGTTTCTTTCACAAAGTGAATTTACAGAAAACTCTGCTTTAAGTGTTCAATAGTTCAGGGTGACACATTATTGGTGACAATGCTAAACACAAGATTCAATGGTCAGCTCCCTATAGCAGTTTACGCATGAAAACAAAGATCAGATTAATTTCTGGTTTCATGTGTCGAACATAAATTGGGTTTCACAACAGTGACTATACTTCAGCACTTCAAAAATAATCCATTACTTGGTGCATCATAGGGGACTAAATTTTTATTCATTTGTTCTTTCTTTGGTTGCTGCTTTTCAACCATCAAGAAGAATTGTTTTTTTCTTGTGGTGTTGCTGTGTTTTTCAGCTTACTGGAAAGTATCAAGCTATTCATGCCTGACTGCTCCAGACAACTTGATACATTGTACAGTCCGTGGCTGTGCCATAAGTTGTGCTTTCTCTCTGGTTCTACCAGCAAAGGCATATTTTTTAGTCAAAATCCTTTCCTGTTATCTTCAGGGCACGGCCAGAGTGTAATGGATCATTGTCCAAGTGCCATCAATGTTCAAGAAGCTTCAATCTACACGTAACAGATCAGTCCCATCAATTGGTGTCCCAGTCACCACCTTGACCATTCGCTCCCTTCAACATTGACATAGTGCGGCAACAATGCTCACCTTTTTGTTTACAAAGCATAGTTGCCATGGTTGCTTCATCAGCACATCCCACATCCACCACCAAGACATGGGTTAGTAGGTAGTTGGAGGCATCACCACATGTACATTCTCTACCCAAGTCACATGGTGCCCGGATGTGTAGATTTGCCTTCATCATCACTTGAGTCTAATTCCCTACCCAACAATAATGGGAGAGAACTTTCACCACAAAGACTGCAACATTTCAAGATGGGGTCTTACCACCAATTTATAATGGGCAGTTCACAATGGCCAATAGTGACATCCACACCCCATGTAAAAACATTTTTAAAATTCTGATATTCCCAGTGATGTCTGCATTACTGTAGTATCACCGAATTAAGTTATACTTCCACATCATCCACCCATTTCCTTCCAATAATTCTGAAAGTACCAGCTTTGTTGTATTTTTGGTATTAGCAATTAATTTAAACATTTCAAAATAATATCTCCCATGAATGCTTGTTGGATTTCTATCACTGACGAGTTTGAACGAATCTCAAACATATTTAACTTTCCCATTTTAATGGTTGCACAGTTTAAAATTCTATCCTATGATCCTTAAATCCTGGCCTTGACTAAAATGATTCCTCAGGGTCAAATTCCCTCAATCTGTTAAAGTCCCAAAACCTTTTCCTAAATCTTCCTCCATCCTATTCCTCTCGAAACATTCAGCAGACAACACTCCTCGTAATGTATCTTTCCGAGTTCAAGGATCCGCTTGGCCTTCCTTTCAAACTCCCATTTTCTCTCAATAATTTGATTTTAAAATGACAAAAGGACAAAATTCAATATCTCAGTCAGCTGTACATTTAGTAGTATCATTGCGGTGGGAGATTGCAACCTTCACGTGGTCCACCCTGTTTTGACTAATGCAATGCAATGCAACCCAACGTGCACAAACAGTAGATCAAATAGAACAAATTGTCCTACAACTTTAGGCTGTGCACGCCACACATAAGAAGAAGTGGTATCATTTATTTCCCTTTTAGCCACATCATGCATTTTTTCACCTTAACTCACTTCAACCACAGCTTTAATAAATAACACCCCCCCCCCCCCCCCCCCCCCCCCCCTCGAATCTTGTTGGTGCTCTATTGCTAAAACAGATCAATTCATAATCTACATCATTCCACCTGATCTCCGTATGTTTAGCAGAGATGGAGGTCATTCTCTTGTTGGGTCCATATTATCGGCAAACAGAACAATCCCATCAATTCAATTGACCTGCTGCCCTGGAACTTTTCATCCTCCCATCCCCATCAGCCCCAATTTGTTTTTCTCTGTCACTTATCTGATGATTTCCAGTAACTAGTTACCCATTCAATATGTCCACATTGCACACATCCACCATTTCTTTGTTCGCTGATCTATCCAGCATGGATTTTTTTTAGCAGTAACTCCCTTTGCTAAGCTTTATTAGTTATTGCATTCAGTTTTTTGTCATTTACAAATTTAGGGATACCTTAAAAATGCTAAATTCCAAATCAATTGTAAAGCTCTGTAATGAATGAACATTATAACTAACACCGGCTCCTGTGAGATTTCACGGCAATAGATTTCATTCTCTGATCACCTTTCAGCTTGCATTTCAGCCCAGACTGTTGTATCTATGCTACAATATATTGCTTATGAATCTATCTATAACCTTCTTTATATTTATACCCCAAATCTTTACTCTAGTTTACACCTAAACGCATTTACTAATAATAAACTTTACTTTGGTGAAACTTGTGTACACCTTATAGGACTGACAAAACACCTCATTTACAAACATGGAAGATTTTTAAGTAGGCTTCACCTGGAGTCTTAGCATGGCTCTAAACATTGTTAGATCACAATCTGTTTTGCACTTGGGGATTGTAAATGTCAGTCTTTTAATGGTTCTGTAATGCTAACAGATTTGCTTATGCTTTGCAAACAGCTTCTAGATAACTTTGTGACTGGGTGAGCTAGCTCAAGCCACAGAGCAAAGTTCATTTATTAAATTGCCACATGGCCAAATGAAGGTAATGGGCTCACAGGCAGGTGCAAGGTGTTAAATTCACTTGTGCAATATTTGATTTTGTTTATTTATTCATTATTTGTTGATCATTTCAACACGAGCAAAGGACACTGTTGACAGTGGCTAGTCTATTAAGTCGGATCATTATGTTCTGGGATTGTGATTGCATGTGAAAGAGAAAATGGGTTATTTAGTTTCTACTGGGAGTTTTGAAACAATAGTAAATAAAATGGTTGCTGATTACACAGCACTTATAGAACTTCTTAAATCTGCCTTTAAATAGTTCACAGCTCTATTCAGTTCTAAACTCAATTACAAATTACACGGGCAGCATGGTGGCACAGTGGTTGAGTTGCTGCCTTACAGCCCCAAAGACCAGGGTGTTGTCTGTACGGAGTTTGTATGTTCTCCCTGTAACCCCGTGGGTTTTCCCCGGGTGCTCCGGTTTCCACCCACACTCCAAAGACGTTCAGGGTTATAGATTAATTTGGCTACTTTGCAAATTGTCTCTAGTATGTAGGATAGTGCTAGAGTACAGGGATCGTTGGTCTGCATGGACTCGTTGGGACGAAGAGCCTGTTTCTCTAAACTAAACTAAACTAAAAAGTAAAGAACTATTACCCCATGAAGTTTCATGTAGAGTCCACAAGCGTTACACACTGGTTCCCCTTCTGCATTTCTCCTCCATAGAGTAGTGGTCGAGGTGTGGCAGTTAGTGCAGCACAAGCCAGCACGCCTGGAGGAGGACTGTAAAACACAATTTTTGGAGAAACTCTTCAATAATGTTAAAAAACGACAATGTTTACTTTACACATGACTTGAAAAATAATTATAACAGCGCTGCAACCTACAGAATCAAGTGACATTTTTTTCTTGTCTGCGCAAAGATTTGCAATTTTGATTCTCTCCTTGTGTTGTTCTTCATTCGGTTTTGTAAAAGTTAGTTTCAAATTTGCACTCGTGAAAACACTTCGAAGGAGGGGTCAGCAATCAGAATGCAACACGGGCAAAAAAAGAGAGACGGGAGAAAAGAAGGAAACGCAGCCACAGTTATGAGTGTTGTTTTCAAACTGCGATCAAGGACCAAGGTTCCTCTCCTGCTTATTGAAAGGCACAAGGCTAAAATAAATTATATCATCAAGGCCTAAGTGGTTTATTCAGAATGGGGAATGGGCCTCTAAAAGATGCCTCTTCACAACTCTGACCTTGTCAAGGAAGTTGTTGACCCCCCAACATTGTGATGTAGTGTTGTTATTTAAGACATAAAAATTATGTGTGTTTTTGCAGGCTATTCATCTTGAATGGTGTTTAAGGACAGAACGTTAAATATATTTTAAAGTATCAGAGCTTAAGTTGCATTGCATCTAAAATAGAACTAATTAACAGTGCAGTGCTTTAGGGTTGCTTTGTTTTGGAGCACCTCCTCCCACCTCGGCTCCATTACAGACTTCAGTTATTAATTTCTTGTATGATTCCACATACAAAATCAATGAAGCCACAATCTCAATTCTGATTTACAGTCTACACCACCTTAAAGCACATTGCAATGGGGTAAGGAAGTGCATTTGTCAACAGAAAGGTGATCTGTTGAAATAATGACCGAAATTCACTGTGCTTAATATTTTGTAGGCTGTACTTTTATGACTCGGAAGGGGCAGCTTGCGTTATTCAGCTTCACAAGACGGCAGCTTTTATGAGAGATGACCGAGGGGGCCGAGTAAGGCGTTCTGCGCTGGCTAGAATATGTGTTAAGCTAACAAGTCAGGATCAACCAGAGAGCTTACCAATCGCCTTTGTGGTTTAATGAGTGGCCGGTTCATCCCGTTCATCTTGTGATACAACCCACAGGCATTGCAAAGATAATGGCCCGTCCCATCCCGTCTCCAGAGCGGAGTAGACATGGACCCGCAGTTCACACACTCCCGGCCCTCGGGGAAGTCTTCCAACATTTCTATTTCATCAAATAAAAGAGAAAGGAAGAAATCAGTGACACATCTGGTTTGTGTAATACAGAGATTTGTGTCTGTCAGAAAAACAGCATCCTGGTAAAAATGCATTCTAAAGAAATAAACTTTAAAAAAAGTCTCCACGGCTAATAAATTATATTATTTATTACCCAGCTTTATCCTTGAGTATGTTATTTATATTGTCTTAATACACCAACAAGCATATTAGTTTAAACTGGGTGCAATTCCCAAATATTAGCAAACAAAAATTACATTTGGATCAGAACCCTACCTGGAGTCTTGAGTTTATGGAATTTCATTTGCTGGTACAATTCATGAATTCCATGCACAAGGGAGGCATGATATGTTCACCTTCCATAAATACTAAATATTATTAAATTCCGATTTTTGTCGCAATCAATTCTATGTGCCAGTAAAAATAAATGTGCAAATATCTTACAAATATTCAATTGGTTCTTTCAACATTTCATTTTTTTTTTTAAATCAATGATATAGATTTACATCTGTTTTGGATATGAAATGTTCACAGAGAAGTGTTGTCTTTCAAATTTGTTTGTTAATTCTGAATATCAATTTTCCCTGCTTTTAATTAATTTATTTTATTTAATATTAAAATCGATTCAGATTAGCGATTCTTAACTTAAAATTATGCAATGGGAAATCTAGCTATTATTAAGAGGTTTCCAAATAGCATGAAGGAATAAGTTTTGTTCCCCTGCGTGTCTGTGAGAAAGGACTAACGTATGCCTCAGAGAATCTAAGATAAAGTCTTAACTTTCCATTCCAATTAGCAGCAACAATGATAATCATCAGTGGACTGTGTGTTTCAGGCTGTTTTCCAAATAAATGCTGAATCTCCCTTTAACATTTCAAATAATGTATGTGTGGAATAATAATAAAATATTTCATTGTAAGCAAAACTGACATCAGATATCATCACAATAAATCTGGTGGATGTTGTGTAGTTGAAACATGTCTGACAATCTGTCTCGTGTTCTCTCTGATATTGAAGGGACAACTCTGGAAACAATAAATTTTGTGGTGATCAAAAAAAGTGTCATCCGAACGCGCCTGGGACTGCATTGTTACCTATGCACTGTAAAGTGCCTTTTAAATAGAAGGCACAAATCATTTCCAAGGAGGAGAAAAAAATTAAACTGCAGGGGGGTTTTTTTTTTGAAGAGGATTGGTGATAGAAATCATAATGCCTTGCCAAACTTTCCCGTTTTTCATCAAAGTGTTTTTGGATGTTGACTAGTGGCGACAAGGAGACTGGCTCCGAAGACTGATGGAATGCTCATTTGTGTTACAGAACGCTCTGTGATCCACTACCCGATTTATCAATCACACCTATTGCACTGGGCTGACAACCGACAGCCCGTGGACGGAAAACAGGTCAACGTTCTGGATTTATTCCCGCAGATGTCAAAACGTGCTGTAAACAAATACTTCCCAGATATAAAGGAGTTAAAATATATATATTTTTTTTACTGGATTTTTCTAAAATCGAAAGTAAATGGTTTACTCAAACGAAGCCGACTATGTAATCTCACATCGCATCCTTTTATACAATACTTCAGTTCTGCACTGCCCGCTATTTGTATCACAATGATTTGTACCATAGAGCGCGGTTGCAGAAGGAATTAACTACTCACTAGGGTCTATTGGGATCAATTTGCGTTAGTTTTAGAAATTTTTAAAAGAAATCATGTGGACAGGGAATTTAAATCGTGATAAACAGCGGCAAGTGCTGCAAGTTTATATATATTTATAATAATGGTTCGGGGGCGTTTGTTGGTAGTGATAAAATGGGTATGTATGCGGGGAATCTTTTAAATGTTTGAGGGCAGATTGGAATAAACGTAACAATATATTTATAAAGCCAAACGTATGTTTGGAATAATTTGATTCTTATCTTCGTATTAATACATTTTAAAGCAATTGTAAAATTGTTAAAGTTTGAGGCATGTATTTTAATATGGAGAATTAGATTTGCACCGCTGCATCTACATTCCTGTGAATAATCTTATCACTTGTGTCCACTTATCGCTTAATTTTTATATCGAATAATGTAAAGGTATAACATGTGTCCATATTTTAATACATCTGTCTTTAGGCTGTTAAAATATTGAAAATATGTCTTAGCAATCCGTTCTATTAATTCCAAACGATGGCACTTGAAAGTCGAAGTGGAGTACAGGAGGTAATGACGTGTGCGTGGTCCACGGGGTCTTCGATCAGGTTTCACTGTCTCTCTGTATCATCAATGGTAAATAAGGGGTGTATTTGTAGATCGTTTGGGAGATTGAGTCAAAGGACTTATAGACTTTTTAAAGAGTCTGCGCTGAGCTAATGTGATCCGCTAAAGTGCTTAATAGGCTCACAAACCATAAATTTCCATGGCTACTTTAAACATCTTCAAAATTGTTAGTGTTAGAAAATGACTCGAGAGTATTGTCGAGTCCAGATTCGGTCCATCTAAATTGTTTCATGTTATCAGGCAATGACATACATTACAGCCTTGGATCTGTTGGGCTGAATATTTGCAGGGATAGCCACGTTTCAGGGTAACAAGTTTGTAAGCATCAAATCTAAATCTAAATCAGTCCTCGGTATTTTTATTAGTTCAGACTCCATTAAAAAAAAACTGGATTTCGAGAAGCGGTATAAAACGAGGAGTTATTATCTTTAATATGGCCATAATAATGGCATCTGCAAATCTAATTTCTAACCTATGTACCGGATGCAAACGCAGCGCATATACGTTGTCGCGTTTCCACTAACAACCATTCCAATATTTATTACGTAAAAATAAACGCCGCAGACTTATTTAAAAATGTGGTTCACATAATATAATCTAGCTGACCGAATGAAATGTTAAATGAAATAGGATCTGCGAGGTTTTTTTTATTGAAAGAGATGCTTTTAAGCTAGGGGTGAAATTAACTAGCCTATGTTATTAATTAGCGCTTTGTTTCTATGTTCTATGTTTCTATGTTGTTTTCATTGTCAAATCTTGATTCGTTCGTATTTGCTAAACTTTTAAGCAGACAAGCTTACTTTATAGGCATTAAACTAACTGCTGAAAAAATGAATCGGATCACAATCTGCCGAAAGATACCGGAAAGACACATATACACCTTTACAAACGTCGGCTTGTAGAAAATAAATTATAAAGACCACAATCAAACAGATGTTTTTTAAAAATTGGGACATGAAAAGGAATTGTGAAAACACACATACATTTCAGTGAAATCAAAATTAAATCTATACAGAAAGTGAAACTGTCGCTAAAACAGACAACCGATTATTATTCGAGCCGAGTCACAACATCCATTTTAACGGTTCTACAATTTGAGAGCATCACATCTGTCAAGAATAAATATTTTGTTACAAATCTTAGCTTTCCAATGACTCGCAATTATTTGTTCTGTCGTATTATACTATATAGCATGCGTGTTATGCGGTGGGTTGATTGGCATGGTTGCCCAAGGACTTATCAGTACTGATAGAAAGCCTCTATATGTCTAATTTCCAATCAAGTACAATAAAACAAAAAGTAATCAATTAAAAGGTAAATTAATATATTTTTAAAATTATTTTCTGTGACTACGTGACGGTCTGAAGAAGGGTCTCGACTTGAAACGTCACCCATTTCTTCTCTCCAGAGATGCTGTCTGTCCCGCCGAGTTACTCCAGCATTCTGTGTCTATCTACAGTATTTTATTAACTCGAAGAGTATAATAAATGAACCGATGTCAGCAAAGATATTGTTGGGCTTCAATGAGAATGTTCAACTTTAAATTCCTCATTGCCATGCACATTGTGTGGTGGCAAACAGAACAGGGAGAATTTCTCGAAAGATAATGCGGCCTGGTTCTGTGACATTCAGAGTTAAATCGAGAATAGCTTCGAAATGACTTATTTACAGATGTCAGCGCGCTATAGTTTGGGATGAATAATACGGTGTGGAAGCAATTGCTTACTGCCTTCACAACACTCGGACTACAGTTTCTATAAAACGGGTGAAAAGGTGGCCCATTTTTAAAACAAATGACAGTCGAAGGGTGTGATAAATCAAACGCTGACTGTAATTTCAAGCTATTAGGTACACGTTTGCCCCGAGGTCATACTGAGTGCTGCAACCCTCTGCTGCTCCCCATATTTCTCATATTCATCATACCCGTGGACTGAAACGCTAATTCCGATCACACGCGGATAAAATGTCAGGCAGCAAGATTTGAAATCAGAAAATGAAGTTATAAATTGCTGTCTGAAGGAAAGAACCCACTTTTAATGAAAGAAAATGAATGTTATTCTACAAGCTGAATTAAATTTAGAGGGCGAGTTATCACACTTCATACAGCTTGGAAAAGATCGTCTGAGTATCTACCAGTGAAGCTTGTTCTAAGGGGCCCCTGAAAGAGTATTGATCAATACACTACAAGTATGGTGTGTTGTTGATGAAATGACACGAAACATTTGTTTATACTCCAGTGCTTGTTCGGCCCTCTCCAAATTCTTATTTTACACTTAAAACGAATTTCAGCGACTTACCCAGACTCGACCTCCGGCCAGACATGGAAACTTGCCTTGCCTGGAGGCTGTGGATCATGGAGCTCTCGAAGGGCCCGGGTGGCCACGCCGAAGTCATATCTGGGCCGACGTAGGTGGGATAGGGGCTGGAGTAGGTTCCGTTCACCGACCTGACCAGGGCATTGCCGTACTGCTCCCTGCCGCCAATGACCAAAGAGTTGGCGTAAGCTGCCTCCCTCCCGGCGCCGTGGCTCATGGGGGGGCTGTGGGAGTAGGAGAAGGTGGTGGAAGGATGCGGGCTAGCGGTATTGAATCCAGAGTTTTCGCTGACCGACTGCGGCCACCCCGTGTGGTTGCTCAGGTGGTGGCTCTGATGGGCCGCCTCGCAGTTCTGCAGATACGGTATACTGGGCAGCATAGATGGGACCCGGGTGGTCGGTACGTACACGGGTGAGCCCGCCGAAGAATGCATAAAATTGCCGGAAGCCTCGTGGGGATAGCTCGGCTGTCCATGGTTTGCAGCTAGCGCCAGGCTTTGGTACATTTTCTAGACGACTTAAGGCCCCGACGCGCCACCGAAACGAATGCACACTCAAACTTGCTTGAACTCTAAATACACTCAAAATTGCCTTCCTTTTCAAATCAGTTCATTGCTAATTTCGTAAATAAGGGCTCCCTCGAAACGAAGGCGACCGCGGCGAACTTCAATGTTCTTCCAGCCAGTAAGAAATTCACCTGGTGGAACAAATAATGGATCACAATTACAAATCAGCCTGTGGAAAATGGTCCCAGTTTAATGCAATCCACAAAGTACCTGTTGTACGTGACTACTTCCGCTTAACGAAGCCTACGACCTTTCAGCGATTGGTATTTCAACATCCTAGATCGAAGCGTCTAGATTTGATTTTTATAAAGTTATATGTTCTCATTTTACGTAAAAATTGACCTTAAATGGACTTCCGAGTGGCACCAAAGGCTCTGCTCAAAAAAATGTATATATTCTGCGATTTCATATGCAGAATATACATTATTTCGTGCAGTTCGAAATATTTCAATATCTCTTCTGACTGAAACAGCAATTGAACGAGAGAACAAGATTGACAATTTCATATTGTACCTAAGAGAAATACGAGCAATTTCTCCAGCGTGCACGTAGTTCTTATGTTCGCCGAATAAACCGAATCTCACTTGTACAAGATACCCAACAATATTCTTTGCCCCACTGTGACAGAAAAATTAAAGAATATATCTCTAAAGGAAGTCGAAACCCTTTATGGGATGCCTGTACCATTATCCGAAGGTGCCCTATAAAACTTTCTAGTTTGGGTTGAAGTTGTTATTATCTATAGCCACACAAATCACAAAAACATCGATAACCGCACTGCTCTAAAGTAATAACATTTTAGTTAAGGTTTTACATGGCATCCTCTATCTATGCGATAAGGTAACCTGACAGATAAGGACGGGGGGGGGGGAGGGGGGGATACGTCCAGCCGGCAGATTCATTGCATGTAAGGGTTAGGCTTAACAAAAATACTTACGATCAAATCCGGAGTGACCCGCGGAGTGGAGGATAAAGGAAATATCAGCGAAAGAATTCGCTGTCTCTTCCCCCCTCCACTCTATTTACTGCAGCAATATCCAAGATTGCGCGACAGGGAATGCAATTTGTCAGGGAGGGCGGCGTGCGCGCCCAAGGAACGGTTGTTCGGGGGTGCTTCTGATACCGACTGACCTGTCTCCTATCTTGATTGGTGACTTGTTTCAGAAAGCTGCCTGCGTTTTCCTCCGCTCCAACTCTGCCAATTCACTCAGCTAATTGTAGCCCCGGGAGCGCGTGACGCAAGCCCTCCTCCACTGTATTTACATAGCAGAAAACTATTCTTAAAGAGACATGGATCCCATTCCATAATCCAATCTGAAGAGCGTTAACAATGTAAGCAGGTTTACACCAATTAGTCACACGATTCTCACTCTTGCCTTGCCTTGCCTTGCCTTGCCTTGCCTTGCAAGAGTGAGAATAATCCTGTTTTGAAAATGAAACAAAAAAACAAACAGTAATAGTAAAAAGAAGAAAGCTGTTCCCAAATTACATTGTGTAGAGAGGAACTGTAGGTGCTGGTTCACACCGAAGATAGACACAAAATGTTGGAGTAACTCAACGGGTCAGGAGAAAATGAATAGGTTACGTTTGGGGCCGAGACCCTTCTTCATTATTATCAGTGTTTCAAATAGTCCCTATTCACTAGATGCTATCATTCACTGTCTGTCGCACAGAACCGAAAATGAAATGCCCCAATACAAAGCAAAAATATAGGGAATTTTAAGCAGCTAACGACTGTGAAAGGAATTTCGATTTGTAAAAGGACTCGGTTTTTGATAACTATATATTCACGGGCATCTCTAAACTCTTGAATATTATCAGGAAAACCATTGTGTTTCGACATTCTCGCAGCACAACACGACAGTGGAGGATCCATCTGTCCATTGAGACTGGCATATATGAAATTGTAGAGCTACAGGAGGCCCTGCTGAAAGTTCATCGAATTTAATTTCCAGCTCCCGCCATTTATCTACAGATTTGAATATTAAGTCCAAGATTATGTAAACTGCCAAAGTGCGTTAAGAGAGACAGCGACCTAATCAACAATCCATTTGAACGCCAATGACAGGCAGCTTTGCCGCGTTTAACAACCCGTGAAGCTCATGGCTAAATCTCCAGTTAGACAGACACAAAATGCTGGAGAAACTCAGCGGGACAGGCAGCATCTCTGAGTAAAAGGAATGGGTGACGTTCCGGGCCGTTAGTTCATCTACTTCCAATTCAAAATGTTGAATTCTTATGATGGTTTCAGCATATTCCGCAGTATGAACATATTAATATAATTTCGCCTTCAAAATATTCAAGTATAAGGACTGTACTTACATGCATCTAAACACATGTGGCTTTATTATGCATGACATGACAGAAATCGTTTAGTACTTCGATAGTAGTAAATCGCTTGGGGACATTCTGTTAAAGACATGAAAGGAACAATATGCAAGTCTTTCATTTCTAATATTTTAATGTATAGGGTTTTTTTTGCAGTGCCATTCTCTTGCTTATGAACCTGGGTAATAAACATTTCCATCTGATTTAGTATTACCATTTTTTGAATTAATATATCGTTCCAAGTCTTTGATCTTTGAAGAAATAAAAAGGAGGGGGAAATGTATGGTTGCCTCTTTTCCACAAAATAGTTGACCGTCGAAATGATTTATCCAACTTAACTATGAGAATAGGACAGAATCAACAAATAAGCTTTGTCTCACGTTAAGCTCAACGGAGCATTCTTTTAAACCCCGGCTTTTTTCTAACACGCAAATAACTGTCTGAAAGGACACAAAGTGTTGGACTAACTAACTCCAGCACTTTGTGTTATTTTGTGTATTAACAGTTCGAAAGCATGTCCTTGTATACCGCCGAAATAGCAATGCTACTTATACCCCTGTCATGGAAAATTTGTAATGCATGGATTTTTAGATCGAGTGGAATAAGCAAAAGGCTAATGCAGATGATTCGTTCGAAATTATTAATCCACCCATTTCTTTCAATACCATATAGTCATTCTGTCGGGCAAACCTGGCTGCTTTCAATATATTTTTGAAGGGTTTCGATTGAGATCGGTATGGATTTACAACGTTCTTCAAGAGATCAATTTTAAGGGAGAGAAACGGCATTTGAAGCCAAGTTAAAATAATTTCGGTCAGGTTGACCCATCAGTGCGGTTCTTCTTTCACCCGCTTCGCTTCGGAAAACAGCTCGGACTGAGTCACCTCTTGCACTTTCAAAAATAATGCATACAACTTTGCAGTATTGGTAGGTTACTGAGAATAAGCAGAATAATCTGTAAATTATTTCCATCTAATATCTAAAAGGAAATATATATATATATATATTGCGAAAAAATATGTATTCCACAGTCTTTATTTTTTTTCAAAACCCTCGATAATCAGTGTCCAGGTGTCATTCGCTATCCTGCCAAATACTCCCTAATATCAAGCACGGTGCATGACTTCTACAGCAAACACGGCACATTTTACAACCTAAAATCAGAATTAATCTTTTATTATCGTATTATTTTGTTGTTTTTGTTGCTTTCTTGGACTATATCCTCCCACCATCACCTCCCCTGCAACTTGAAGAAAGAAAAACTAACATTACCCTTTTCATTTACAGCTTTTGCCGTTTCAAAATGTTTTCGCCGAAGATAAATTCACCTCGGTCAGTGCAAAAGGTTATCTTAAAACGTACGCGTGGAGTCATTTTTGCTTCAGTCGAAGGCTGTTTTCTTGCTCGCCTCTCTAATAGCAGCAGCAGGATTTTTCATTTGCCAAAAGCTAACTCTAAACCTATCTTGAAATTTCGCCTCCCAAAGATAAACTCGACGATTTCAGGTTAGTTTCAGAATAGCAACGGCGAACCAGCCAATCTTTCACCTTAATTTATTTCACGGTCTTAAATAGTTAAAAAAAACGTTCGCAGTGAAAGTTATAAGATGGGGAAACTAAGCGTAAAAGTCACATTTTTGAATGTAGATTTCCAAATAGATTCGTTCAGATGATGATGTGGTTGGACACAGCGAATTTGATTAATAGACGGGGATATGATTATAAAACTGTGAAGATATAATTATCTCAAAGACGGGGAGTAAATTAACTGATTGCACCACGAGCAATTAAGATGTTTGTTGTCTCTTGGTTAGTAATAACTGGCTCCTGACCGCCGACCTAAATTAAATTATATCTGAACAGTAAACAGTAAAACCCCCCTTTACTGGATTATTGTAATATAATTTAGATCAGCTCCATGATTGCATTACCCATGTCTGCGTCGTTTCAGGGCAACACAATGACCTATGGAGTTTGTCGACTTGAGACGTGAGGGGGAGGCTTGCGGGGAGTGGCAATCAAATGAAAAAAAAATGTCAGCCTGTACTGTTTGTCTTCGACTGATAATGTAAATAACTACTTAATTAAAGGAGACAGAGAAACAGTGTGTGCGCTTGTAAGTGACTAAGCGTGTGTAGGAAAGAGAGAATTTCGATGTTACTGGCAGCAGAACGCCGCATTTGTGTCTAACGTTATGAACTACAGTGCTTAAATAAAGTATTAAATAGTAAATACATTTAATTGAAATTATTTAATAGATTCTGAAATAAAGGAGATTCTGCAGTTAAGAAGTAACTGATATCCACACTTCAAGTGTGTGGGGGTGAATAGAATGAAAAGCATTTATTTATATATTTATTTTTCGGTGAGACTATTTGCCTATTCTGTTCAGAACCAGCCAGACTAATCCCATTCGTAAATGGACCTGCCTCCAACACTCCTTTCAGGTGCGAGGTCCAGACCCCTAATTTATTCCCCAAGATAAAACACCCTCAATTCCTTTTGTGACTCCCAGTCTGAAGAAGGGTCTCGACCCGAAACGCCACCCATTCCTTCTATCCAGGGATGCCGCCTGTCCCGCTGAGTTACTCCAGCATTTTGTCTATCCTCAATTCCCTTCTAATCGATTTACGATTTATCTTAAACCTGTGGCCCCTCGAAACGAAAATGTTACAATTACATCACTTTTAATACGTCGATCACGCTTATCTTAATGTGATTGTATTTATCCCGACCACAAATATCAGTTTGCACGTAGGAGCGCATCTTTAACGTGTTTTATATTATTATTTACAGATTTTAATTCATTTTGCTGACTTCAGTCATGCAGAGACGATCTTTAAACCGGACAATGGTTTTGAGCATTTTCCAACGGCTCCATTGCAATATTCAGCATTTTGTGTCATTTAATGTTACCGGACAATGGTTTTGAGCATTTTCCAACGGCTCCATTGCAATATTCAGCATTTTGTGCCTTATTTAATGTTAACTGGTTTACTATATCCACAGATGCTGCCACGCGCTGAGCAGTCTTATAGCCTGTGGGAAGAAGACTATTTACGGGGTTTGCATTTAATTCATGTTTCAGTACTCGAGGCAACAATTTGCAGAGTGTTCTGCCCGTTGTCAGCTTGCAACAGAAGAGTAACACATAGCTGATGTGTCCATTGTCCAGCAGTGTATGATTGGGATAGTTTAGTGTCCGATAGAAGGCTCTTTAAGCATAAATTATGCTTTGCAATGTAGAAGCTGTTATAATCCAACTTGGGTTTATGATTTTTTAACTTTTGGAGCGTGATATGTCATCTTAAATATTCGACTCATTATCCTTTGCAATGTTTCTGTGCATTGTGACCGAAGCCAATATTATTATTGCAGCAGAAGAGTAACACATAGCTGATGTGTGTTGAGTCTGGTGACGGCAGCAAGTTAGATAAAACTAAGGGCAGAACCTAAACGCAGGAAATTAGAACTACTAGATGAAAGGATATAAAGCACATGACTACAGTGTGTTTAATGGTAAATGTTAAAACTGTTGTTTCCTAAAAAATAACAGTCGGCACGTCTTTATTTTCGTTGAAGTTAGCAGCCTGTCTCCGGTGTGTTGTGCTTATTTTGACCCCCTGAACCGCCGTGATTCGCTGTCAGTGGGCAGTCAGTGTCTCGCTGTCAGTTCTATCTCAAGCCTCCAACTCTTCGGCTGAACTCTTGTTAGTTGCATGGCATCAACTGGAGGATATTCGCCTCTCACTTGCCCGTAAAATCCTGATATTATACTATTGAGACTATTCTCAATCCATGCCGTCAGAATTGGTCCTTATCGTCTCGTTCTGTTCCGTAAAGTTCACGTTGAAGATGTTAACGTTGTAACAAGAACTGGGTTTCTTGGTAGTTGAACTGTTGACGCTGCAATCCCAGTTACTCTAAAATGCTTCAATCTCTATCTGAATTCCTAGTTTTTTTTTAAATTGGCAGCTGTACTTTCTTGTACCAGAATGTTTATTAATTGTGGTTGTCCTCATTGTTTACGTGGACTTGAACACAGGTTCACCCTCTGGGTCTCCTTTATCAGTGTCTTCACTGTATAGTCTGTATGGCGTCTTTCTCTATTGGATCCAGTTTCTTGTTGTTGCTGTGTCAGTGGTGGCCCATGCTGTCAGCACTGATCTCTGTAGGTGGTCCCACACTATGTTGGTTTCGCCATGCGTGAGATTTTTCGGAGGAAGGTGGGGGCAATCGCGGGCAATTGGGGACCTATAGATGGTATTTTCAAAGTGTCGCCATTGTACAATGGCCAATCCTCCACTCTCTCTACGTGAGATTTGAACCACCTCCCCATCTCCACCAACTTCTGCCTTGGTGTCTATTTAAGGTCCTCGCTCTTTCCCTCCGAGTCTGTGTCAAGTCCCTTCTCTGTATTTGAACTTAAAACAGGCAGCATCCGTGGAGGACATGGAGAGGCGATGTTTTGGATCGGGACCCTTCTTCAGCCTGATTGCAGTTGCAGGGGATGGGGGAGAGGGTGGGGGCGAGAAAGAGAAAGCTTGGAAAGAGGTGAGGTGGGCGGGACAAAGAAGACACGTTGCCTCTCTATTTCCTCCACAGATGCTGCCTGACCTACTGCGTTACGCCAGCACTTTGCGTTTTGCTCCAGATTCCAGCATTTGCATTTCCTTCAGTCTCAGTTTTTGAACTCACCGACAATTCCCGTCAGTGTCTCAAGTGCTTTCCAAGTGCTGACCGATTTGAAATCCTAATTGAACCCGTTTCAATTCCTGAATTTAATGTTACCAGCTTGTCAGGTGATATGTTTGAAAATGCCATCCACACCCTTCGCCAGTAGACGTTTTTCCAATAGTAAATAATATTTTTAGCTCTTAATGGTTTTATTTTTCTGGCAGGTCAACGTAAACCTGTTTTCTTTTGGCCTTGAAATACCAATGCGAATGATTTCTCACTCTGCACTCTTTGTGGACCTCTCACTAATTTGGACACCTCTCACATTTCTTCTTGAACACTTAGCTGAAACTGTTACATTGACTCGCTTTCTTTCTCTTGCCAAGAAATATCTTTTGGCATTCTTCTGTAGTAAAAATTTTCATCAGCCAAGTGTCTGTGTGTGTATGTGTATATATAACACATTAGGCATTAAATCAAATATATACAGGCAAGTCACGGTGGCACAGCGATAGAGTTGCTGCCTTACAGCAAAATGCAGCACCAGAGACCCGGGTTCGATCCCGACTACGGGTGTTGTCTGTATGGAGTTTGTACGTTCTCCCCATGATCTGCGTGGGTTTTCTCCGAGAACTTCGGTTTCCTCCCACACTGCAAAGATGTACAGGCTTGATAAAAATGTAAAATTGTCCAAGTTGGCGATATGCAGAGTACTGCCCTGCCGACTACAAAATTCAGAAGGTTCAGAGGGTATATGGCTTCCACAGAGTGGCATTCTCAATCTTTCTTAATTCTCAATCTTTCTCATTTCTCAATCTTTCTTAATTCTCAATCTTGTTCAGCCCAAAACAAATTTGCCATAGCTCTGTCCATAAGCCAGTTTCTTATTCACTCTGTCTTAGCCTCATTCTTTCAATGGCTTTCAACCATGTTTATAAGACTTTTCATATTTTCCATCTTTTCAAATGCCTTTGGAAGTTCATATACATTAACCACATCAACCCTCTAGTTTAACTAAGAATTTAATTAGTTTAGTTTAGTTTAGAGACCCACCGAGTCCCACCAACCAGTGGTCCCCACACATTAACACCACGCTACCCACACTAGGAACAATTTTACATTTATATCAAGCCAATTAACCTACAAACCTGGGAGGAAACCGAGGATCTCAGAGAAAACCCATGCGATTATGGGGAGAACTCCGTACAGACAGCACCCGCGGTCGGGATCGAACCCGCGACTCTTGCGCTGAAAGCACAATAAGGCAGCAACTCTACCGCTGCACCACCGTGCCGGCCAATTAATTTAGTTAAAATAATCCGATTTTTTTTTACAGATACATGCCATTAATCCACACCATGCTATTGATTGATCTGCAGTTGCCAGGATTATTTCTGCTTTTTTTACTTTGTAAAAATATGTAACATTTGTGGTTCTCTCTCACCAGGCCTATATAGAGAGATGATTGGAGGGCCACCATCATTTCCACCCTTGCTTCTCTTGGCAATGTAGAATGGATTCATCAGGACCTTGAAACCAACTTACCTGAAGTACCATTAGTATTCAAGCCCATCCCACTGAGTTACTCCGACATTTTGTGTCTATCTTCGATTTAAACCAGCAACTACGGTTATTTCCTACACACACGTATATATATGTATCGTGTATACTGTGTGTGTATATATATATATATATTCATACTGTGTATAAATATTGTATATATACATAGTACTTTGTAAAGCCCATAATAAACAAGCAAACAACAAAAAAAGGTCAGTAAAGAAACAGTCAAATAATTAGACAATGGCGGGTGAATAAGCAAGCCACGCATGGTGAAACAAAGAGATCTTTATTTATAACAGTAAAGAGATCAGCACACATGCGAATGGGGGAATGTTAACCTGGGATTCATTATATATACCAGGGCACACCCCTAAACCCCGTGACAAATCCTTCCTGCCAAACCCAGTCACGTGACCCTGCCCCGACTACCAAGGGTTCGCCCAGTAATTGGTCTAACCACCAGGTGGCGCTATAGGGCCCCCCAGAACCGGTGGCACGAAAACAAAAGGGCAGGCGGACGAGGTGTTGCCCCCACACATCCACCAACAAGGATTGGGCCTGATGGAAATCAGCACCCAGCAACGGCCGGGAGACGTTGGCCATTGTAAACATCCAGGTAAAATGGCAGGGGCCAAAGATGAGCGGGGTCCGTGCGAACCCCATATGTCCGTATGGGGCCGCCATTGACTGCAGTCAGAGAAGGCCCCCGCTTGCCGGAACGAGATCGACCCCCGATGGGGGCAAAACGCTAAGCTCCACACCCGTCTCCCAAGGGAGATGCTAAATGCATTTCGTTGTCTCTGTACTGTACACTGACAATGACAATTAAAATTGAATCTGAATCTGAATCTGAATCGGTATCGACGAGAAACCGTCAGTCGGAGTGTCGTTCCCAAGCGTAGAGGCGGTGTGTCACGCCGACTGCCGCTACTACTGGTAGCCGGCCCCGGCATTTCCCGGAATCGAGCAGGGCGGGTGGTACTGACGGGCCGCGGGACCCCAGCGCTGATGGTAGTAACACCACTTCCCCTTACCAGGGTTGCCCGGGATCGGCGAAGCAGCCGAACTCCCAGTGGACGCAGGGCCTGGTCTCTGGGCCCTCCAGGGCAACACCGACACCCAACCGATTGAGCCACCGCTTGGACTGTCACAGCTCGTCCGCATGCTCCGCTAACTGCAGGGGGTCTGCGGCGGACGTAGAGAAGCAGGCGGTTGTCGTCCGGCATCTGTTCCAGGAAGGCGTGTTCGAAGATCAGGCAGGGCTGAAGACGTCCATAAGGGTGAGCATCTCGCTCATGAGCTCCGATGGCTTGCGATCGTTGAGGCCTCCCACGTGCATGAGCCGTGTTGCGCGGTCCCGGCGGCAGAGCAAAACGTTTGAGGCCCTCGTATTTGTCCTCATCTGGCGGCGCGCCATCTCCTGATCCAACACGCTGACCACATAATAATACTGGGTGTCATCAGCCGTGAAGCGTCAGATGTGGAATTAGGCCTCGGCCTGCTGGAACCACACCTGGGGCTGCGATGTCCAAAACACAGGAAGCTTCAGGGGGACAATATTCTGCTGGGCTGGATTGTCAGCGACCTTGGGCTGTTGAGGTTGATCATTGGCTGCGTCCATGAGTTAAATCCAAAATGACCGCATTGGACCGTCGGGGTCACCAATATGGCGGGCGAATAAACAAGCCATGAGTGGTGAATCAAAGAGATCTGTATTATAACAGTAAAGAGTTCACCACACACGTGAATGGGGGAAGGTTAACCCGGGGTTTATTATATATAATAGGGCACACCCCTAAAACCCATGACGACTCCTTACCGCCAAACCCAGTCATGTGACCCTGCCCCGACTGCAGAGGGTTCGCCCAGTACGTGGCCTAAACGCCGGGTGGCGCCACAAGACAATTTATAATGCAGTGACAAAAATAATGTCCCCATGTCTATATAGTTCAGAGCCTATTTCGAGGTTGTAGTGTTTAATAGCCTGATGGTTGTCGAGAAGAAGCTGCTCTTGAACTTGGACATTGCAGCTTTCAGGCTTCTATACCTTTTTTCCTGCAAAAAAGAGCACTCACTGGGGGAACGGCGCACAGGACTGGAGTGGAGCATGCGTTGAGCACTTCTGACCAATAAGCAACAACTTATTAGTGCTCTCCACTCTGTCTCATCAAGTAAGTGAAAAACTGCCCAGAGCACTGGTATTTAACTGGCATCTTGGAAGCTTCTTACTTATTCTGTATCCCTAATGTGTCTTCACAATGACTGACCAGAGTTAAGCTGCACAGACTTTGACCCAACGAGCCCAATCTTTTGGCTATGGTTTTACCTAATGATCGGTAGGGAGAGTAGGAATCTTCTTCATTCACTCATGCACCTCATGAGTTAGACGACGAGTCATTTAGCTAGTCAAAGGTAGAAGATTCACTGCAACTTGGTTCATGTTTTTATGTAGCTCTTCTACTTAGCGTACCCACGAGATAGATACCAGGAAATAATTAAAATAATAAATTAAAGAAAATAAAAAGTAGAGCCAACAAGAGAACCATGCACAAAGAACAGAGCCAGGGTTCTAATCAGTCAGTTAGTCGTAGTATGAAGAGGTTAGATTTTTTTAATGAGACATTCTACAACATTTTAAATTAGTAGTAGACCAGGTGCGGACCCGTTGGGCCTTGCCCCCAACGCAATATTCCACCACTCACCCATAGCCCCCAACTACGCACACGCAGCTGAGGGGTTTCCTTTGTGATGCCAGACATCCTCGTTGTGACGTGAGTCATGGCAACCCTCACCAACTGTGCCTCGCCATCCCCCTTCCTACCCCTATCCTCCTCCATTCCCCCTCATCCCCAGCACTCCCTCCCCCTCCTTTTCACCCTCCCCCTTCTTTCCCCTCTCCTCCTCCCCTCCCTCACTCGATCCCTCACCTCTCCCTCACATTCCTTTCCCCTACCCTTAGTCCCTCCCTCAATAACCCCTCCCCCCTCCTTACCCACCTCGTCTTCCTCTATCTCCCTGCTTCCCCCACTCCTCATCTCCCCCCTATTCCACTCCCCCGCTCTGACTGACTCCTCCCACCCCCCACTGCCCTCCTCTCCATCTATCCCCCTGCTCCCCCACTCCTCACCTCCCCCCTATCCACACCCCCCACACATTGAAAATCATATTTGTTTTAATGAAACCTCCCCCCTAGCCCACCCCCTCACAGTGAAAATCTTTTTTTTTCTTTTAAATAACCTAAACACAATATTAGCTGTTAATGAAAATGGAAGAATTTGATTAGAATGTAGCTTGTTAAAAAAAATTACGGTTTTTTATGTAGATGATATTCGAGATGTCATTGTGACGTCAAACATGGCTGATGGGCAGAGCAAGTGAAAAAGTAGTTTTGAAAGTGTTTTTTTGTAAGGTTTAAAATGTCAATAACTTGTAAAATATAACATCAACCCGAACGAAACTTGTTTCTTTTACATCCCAGGATAATGGTGAGTTAGGTGGGCCAATAATTGTAGCGCTATCGTGTACCATTTTGGTAGGCTTTTGGAATATCACGCACGCACGCAAACAAACAAGATCAGAGTTTTAATACTATATAGATAGAGTAGCTAGTACTTTTTGTTTTGTTTATCTTACCATATTTGTGTGGATGTGTACGTATGTGAGTGTTGTTTGTCCCCGTTTGGTTCCGACCTGATTCGGGCGGGTTGAAGGTGGGTAAGGGTAAGGGCTTTGAGGGTCGCTTACATACTGTTGCACAATTAGGCCTTGACTGTCACTGTCTGTTATCATTGTATGTATGCAAATTGCTGTGAAATTCAAATAAAAAGATTTAAATTTAAAAAAAAAAAAAATTCACCAGCAACTTACTTAGAAATCATGTAAAACACCATTTCCACTTGATTAAGTTTAGTTTAGTTTAGAAATACAGCATGAAAATAGGACCTTTAGCCCGCTGACCAGCGATTCCCGCACACTAATACTACCCTACACACTAGGCACCATATACAATTTGACCAAAGCCAATTAACTTACTAACTGGTACATCCTTCGATTGTGGGATTAAACCAGAGCACCCAGAGACGAACCCACGCAGGTCACAGGGAGAATGTACAAACTCCGTACTGGTCAGGATCGAACCCGGGTCTCTGGTGCTGTAAGGCAGCAACTCTATAGCTACGCCACTGTGCCTCCTCTTGTCTGTACATGCATAAGTTCAAACAACCCAATGGGTTCAATTTGACTCTAATATTGCAGTCATATATAGAGAGAAACTCAAAACACAAGTTCAAGTTAGGTTTATTTTTCTTAACACTATGGTCATTTTATAATTTAATTTACAGGATTAAGTTTATAGTCCACTGATTTTACAAAATACTTTGAGGCAAATTACAGTGGGTACTTGACCTAGCAACCATCCTCGTCTTGTGAGAGGAACCACAAATTCTCGGGAAAGCTTTGCGGATGCAGAGAGATCATGCAAACTCCATATGCACAGCACCCAAGGTCAAGATCAATCCTGGGAGCTCTGGAGCTATGAAGCAGGCACTCCATACACTTTCCTTTGTCTATTATTCATTGAGTGGTGAAGGATTCACTAACGTTTCATGAGAGAGTTAAATATAACTCTTTGGGCTAACAAAATCAAGAGATATCGGGAGAAAGTAGGAATGGGGTACTGATTTTGGATGATCAACCATGATCATATTGAATGGCAGTGCCGGCTCGAAGGGCCGAATGGCCTACTCTTGCACCTATTTTCTGTTTCTATGTTAATTTGCTTGAATTTCCTGTCTGCCCCTGATATTTTGTGTTCTCTTTTTAACTATCTCGTTCTCACTGTAATTTCCATATTACTATCGCTTTCAGTGATAGATAGATAGATAGATAGATAGATAGATAGATAGATAGATAGATAGATAGATAGATAGATAGATAGATAGATAGATAGATAGATAGATAGATAGATAGATCCTTTATTGCGAAATTATGTTGCCTGCAGTCATACACAGAATCAATAATAACAAAACATACAAGAAACACAAATTAAACATCCACCACAGTGAGTTCACCAAGCACATCCTCACTGTGATGGAGGCAAAGTCTTAGTCTCTAATCTGCTTTATGCTTACGTTATTTTTATCCAATCCTTGATGCCTCTTACCACACCTAACACCCTCTGTGCGAAAAACCTGCCCCGCACAAGTGGATCCAAGTGTCCACTTGGATTGGATTCTAAAAGGTTTGATCAATCAAAAGTCAACAAATTTTAAAAATATGGTATTTTAGGCCAGCCGAGCTTATCTCAAAATTGATGGAGCGTAAATTCTGAGGAATATTCTGAGGTCTGAGGAAGGGTCTCGACCCAATAAGTCACACGGCCCTTCTATCTAGAGATGCTGCCTGTCCTGCTGAGTTACTCCAGCATTTTGTATCTATCTCAAGGACATTGTATTCTCTACACTGACATTGCACTCAGTAAATACTGTCAGGATAACGTGCTGCTTTCTCCATTGATGAATGTGTGCAACCTCATTTTGTTCGTATTTCTATGAAGTGATATGGTCTGCATTGAGATTTTCAGACGTATTTGCAGTACAATTTCTGTAAGGTCTCATTACCTCTGTATTACATTCATAGCTTTCTCAATCTACATTCATGATTATATATGAGTAGGGAAGAACTACAGATCCTGGTTTACACAAAAGACAGACACAAAATGCTGGAGTAACTCAGCGGAACAGGCAGCATCGCTGGAGAGAAAGAATAGGAGACATTTCTGAAGATGTGCCTTCTCTCCAGAGATGCTGCCACTGAGTTACTCCAACATTTTGTGCCCATCTTTAATGATTATAAGGAGCTTCTCTGAAAACTCAATGCCATTGTACCCATGGAGGGTCTCTCACTCTCTATGCAACTCTCTCTGTAAGTTTCTGTGACGCTTTGGATGTAAGGATATTTGTGTTGGGTGCCAGGAATTTGTCTTAGTTGGCACGTTACAATTTTTGAGTTAGAATGTGCAAATCTCAACAATGAACAGTCATGGTAAATACTGATTATAACTTCAGTTCTGAATTATGTATTGACTGGATTCTTTGATTTTTATTTGACTAGATAAACATTACAGGAGGAGTAATGAGGCTGGAAATTCATGGTCAGTGATCGATTAATTCAGAACATTGTACAATCTACAAACAGTAGCGGACTGGGTCTAAAAATATTGGTTGCCAGGAGACAAAGGGGGCCCACTTCATCAGGGGCCCACTTGCCATCGGGCAAGCTGACACCCTGGCCAGTCCGCCACTGCCTACAAAGATTGGACTTTTATCAATTCTCTCCATAGGTGTTGTTTGAAAAACTCCGAAAAAATTCAATGCTATCCAGAACAAAACAATTGCTTGATTAGCTTCCCGTACACTGCATTAATGATCCACACCAGATGCATGTTATTTACAAGATGCATTTCAATCAGTCACCATATCTACGATAAAGGCACGTCCCCAATCTCCAGACTCTACTCTACTGTCAGGAAAGCCAAGGGCACAAGTTGGATGGGAGCATTAACAATCCTGAGTCCTGCTTCCAGTTACAAGCTACTGTATCTCAACTTGGACATATTATCAATCCTTTATTGTAACACAGTCCAAATCCCGGCCTCCCGATCTAAGGGCAATTTAAATGTACCTTCACCACACAGACAACAGTGGTTCAGAATGGCTCACTCCCAAGGACAAGAAGAATGAATATTAAATGCTGTCCTGGGAATATATTATGTGGGATGCCATGCATGGAAATTCCCTGGCACTTGGATGGAGCTACCAGAACAATTATAGAGTCTTGCAGCATTGAAACAGGTCCTTCAGCCCAACTTGCCCACACCGGCCAACATGTACCATCTACACTACTCCCACCTGTCTGCCTTTGGCCCATATCACTCTAAACCTGTCCTATCCATATACTTGTCTAAATGTTTCTTAAACATTATGATAGTACCTGACTCAACTACCTCCTCTGGCACCTCGTTCCATACATTGCTATTCGATGTGAGTGTAGGAGCAGGGAGGTTTTACTGCAGTTGTACAGGGTCTTGGTGAGACCACACCTGGTGTATTGCGTACAGTTTTGGTCTCCTAATCTGAGGAATGACATACTTGCCATAGAGGGAGTACACAGAAGGTTCACCAGACTGATTCCTGAGATGGCAGGACTTTCATATGAAGAAAGACTGGATAGACTCGGCTTGTACTCACTTGAATTTAGAAGATTGAGGGGGGATCTTATTGAAACGTACAAAATTCTTAAGGGGTTGGACAGGCTAGATGCAGGAAGATTGTTCCCGATGTTGGGGAAGTCCAGAACAAGGGGTCACAGTTTAAGGATAAGGGGGAAATCTTTTAGGACCGAGATGAGAAAAAAACATTTTTCACACAGAGTGGTGAATCCCTGGAATTCTCTGCCACAGAATGTAGTTGAGGCCAGTTCATTGGCTATATTTAAGAGGGAGTTTGATGTGGCCCTTGTGGATCAGGGGGTATGGAGAGAAGGCAGGTACAGGAAACTGAGTTGGATGATCAGCCATGATCATATTGAATTACGGTGCAGGCTCGAAGGGCCGAATGGCCTACTCCTGCACCTATTTTCTATGTTTCTATACACCACCCTTTGAGTGAAAATGTTACCCCTCTGGTTCCTATTAAACCTTTCCCCCTCACCTTAATCTATGTCCCCCGGTTTTCGAATCCCCTACTCTGTGCAAGAGACTCTGTGCCTCTACCCAATCTATTCATCTCAATTACAGCCATGGAACAGTTACATTTTGTGATTACCTCTGCGGATTGTCTCAGCCCTTGGTACTTGCTGTGACTGAAACCTACTGTAATCCTCACACCATAAATGTTGACACTGATAAACATTGTCAAGTGAAGTTGGTGTTATCTAATATCACTTCCTGCATGGGATTTGGTCAGAGTATGAAAAGATTATAGATGACGCTGAACCTCCCACTTTTGAAAAATATTGTTCATCTACCAAGTGATACAATTATGTCACATTTCATCACATGGACTTTAACTTTCATAGAAAAAAAATTCTTGCCACAGAGACACTGGAACACATTCTGGTATGCAGCAAAGTCATCCAATTATAAATTGGCCAAATATCATACCATGGAACTCCCACATTTCTCTGTCCAGTGCAAACTTTGGACTACAATATATAGAGCACGAATGGCGTGCTTAAAACAGGGCACTCAAGTCAAGATATGCGTTGAATTGCACACCAATCTAAACTGTGAACTCCAACCATTCTGAGGGATTGAATTAATCCATTGAGCCAGACAGGATATTATCAACTGGCTATCAAACCTTAGGATGCAGTATTCATTCACCTTCTTTTCAACTAAAGATAGACAAAAAGGGTTGGAGTATCTCTGGAGAAAAAGAGTGGATGACGTTTTGGGCCAGGACACTTCTTCAGACTAAAAGAAGGTGTGGTGGGGGGGGGGGGGGTTTGAAGAGCTGGAGGTGTAAAATGAGCCGGCCCAATGAAGGCGGGCCACAAATGACCCCAGGCAGGGCAGTGCCTGGTAAGTCCATTGTGGGCTAGGGAATGTGTGATCTGGAGAAAAACAATGTGGAGAACTGTGGAATTGGTAAAATGACTAGGGTGGGGGAAGGGGTCAAGGGAGTTGAAATGGTCGGCATCTGGGTGATGTCATAGGCCTCAGCAGGCTGAGCATAAATGTTCAGTGAAACGTTCGCTGAATCTACATTTGGTACCAGGCACCACCCTGCCTGAGGTCATTTGTGGCCGGTCTTCATTGATTCAGGTCTTTTCTCACCTCCAGCTCTTCAACGTCTCCACCTTACTTTCAGTCTGAAGTAGGGTCCTGACCTGTAATGCCACCCGTGCTTTTTTCTCCGCAGATGCTGCCTGACCCACTTAGTTGCTTTCTAAAGCTATATTTAAGAGGGAGTTAGATTTGGCCCTTGTGGCTAAAGGGATCAGGGGGTATGGAGAGAAGGCAGGTACGGGATAATGAGTTGGAAGATCAGCCATGATCATATTGAATGGCGGTGCAGGCTTGAAGGGCCGAATGGCCTACTCCTGCACCTATTTTCTATATTTCTATGTAACTCCAGCAGTTTGTGTCTATCTTTGGTATAAATCGGCATCTGCAGTTCCATGTTTCTACTTCTTTTCAACTGTTTTGCATGAGCCATCTATACAAAAGAAGAAAACTGCCTGTTGGATTATTGATCAATTAGACATAATGACATTACATTATACAATTCTCCAAGAGTATGTGGATTCAATTGATTCATTAACTGTGTTCTCTTCAGTTTCCTGCTCTGCTCTGATCCATGTATTGTACCAGGGTTTGATCTACAGTATTTGTGCTTTGATGTTGTTTACCAGACCTCGCTCCTTCCAATGGTTCAGTGGTACTTTATTGTCATATGTAGCAAGGTACAGTGAAATTCATTCTTTGCATGCAGTTTAGTAAAAAATCTTACTATTCATAAGCACAAGCATACTTAAGTACAAGTGTATAGGAATATAGGAATAGACTGTGTAGGAAGGAACTGCAGATGTTGGTTTAAGCCAAAGAGAGACACAAGAAGCTGGAGTAACTCAGCGGGTCAGACAGCATCTCCGGAGAAAAGGAATGGGTCACTTTTCGGGTCGAGACCCCTCAAGAAGTTTTCTTTTTCTCCATGTTTTGTCGCCTTTTTTCAAGATTCAAATCTGAAATTTATTATAGATATAGAGTTCTTAAAACAAGTTTGTGATTTAAAAAAAATAATTATACTACACATTGTACAATTGAGATCTGAGGGGTAATGTTTTCCACTCAGAGTTTGGTGATTGTCTGAAACCAGCTGCCAAAAGAGGTGATGGAGCAGATTCAATTGTTTGAACAGGTACTGGAATGGGAAAAGGAAAAGGAATATGTGACCCGTTGTGGTCAAGGGTCGACATTGACAAGATGGGCCGAGATGGGCGGTTTCTGGGTCGTACTCCTACCTATACGATTGTATGATCCTATAATTTTCTCCCAATATTCCCATTGATATATTTCAATCAAACGGAACAAAATATATTAAATGGGACATGCAACATCTATGGAGATTTTCCAGATTCCTTCCCTCCAGAGATGCTGCCTGTCCCGCTGAGTTACTCCAGCATTTTGTGTCTATCCTTGATTTAAACCAGCATCTGCAGTTTTTTCCTACACAAAATATATAAAATAACGTGCATTGTAAAAAAGGAAGTTGGAACCCAAACGTTGAATTTCAAAGTTTTTCAATCAATTCAGATAGACGAATCTTTTCACTCACTTGATATAAATTTATTTCATGATATAAGTTTACTCATTAAAATATAATTCTAAAGCGCAAAGATGTTTGTTTAAAAAAAACGCGTTCCTGTAGTTGGTCGTGTATCTTCAAAGGCCTATTGATTCTATAGACCAGGAATGGAAACTCAACTCTCACACTTCCCAGTCGGTATCATCTTCATAATATTTCCACTTCACTTTCGGAGTTATTTTGTTCTGCTGTTGGGGAAGATGGTCGTCTCTCTAAAATCATCCACTCCACAATTTTTTTTAACGCAATTACATATTCCCGCATCCTCTGCTCTGTCTCCAGGTTTTACTGTTTAGAGTTCTGGCTAAGAATAAACTCTGGCCGTGTTTTCAGTTGAAGATAAAGAAGCGACTGACTAATTCACACTGTGAACACCAAAGCATTTCTAATAAAAAACACCGAATTTATAGTAAAATAACCCATCAGTAATCGGAAGGTCTAAAGAAAGCCACAACTGGCCGAAATCACCAAGTTAAGAGAAATGAATGTATCTGTGCTGTTGCATTTTTTCGTTTTGCATTTACGTGAACCCCTTTTAAATTGCATGATTATTTTTTATTGTATGTGAAGTTTAAATTGATTTGCAGTTGGGTGCCCGTTCGGTTAGTCGTTCGTATTCAGCCGTAGACCTGTTAAAGTGTTAAAACAATCAAGCTGCAACGAACTGTGGCTTCAACTACTATTGAATTACACCGACTTGCCATGCGGTTAGAGCCTAATGATCGATTTAAAACCTCGTCTCAGAAAGCAAAATAATCCGACTATGTAAATGCAGCATTTCAGAATATGCAAAGGGTTACCTGGAATACTTTACAAAGGCGTTTCAAAGTTGAAAGGATTTTCAGAAAAGATACGATACGATAAAACTTTATTGATCCCCGGAGGGAAATTGGTTTGCCAACAGTCACAACACACAAAGTACACGAAAATTTGAAATTAAAAGTGAAAACAAAAATAGAAAGACAAGCAACTGTTGGCTGGCTGCCGTATGCACAGCGCCTTCAGTGGAACAAACAAACAAACACAAACTTATCCCCTGGGTAAAGGATTCTGAACTAGAGTGCCCCCTCCCCCACACTGAGTCCCTTATCGCGGGGCCCCAAGGCTCCTGTTGCCGTCGAGGCTCACGCTGCGCCGCCGAGGCTCCCATCGTCGCCGCCGCTGAGGCTCCTTCGGCCCAGACAGGCCTCGCCACAGTCCCCTGGGAGGCCTGTGGGGCGAGTCGGGCTTATCAGGGTGCGTTCGGGTCGGCGGCGATGTTGTTCAGAGGGTGGACCTGGTCCACGCGGCTCCCCGGGACATTCCCGCCACGCGTGGGGATGGATTAATAATAATAAATAAATAATAAACTTTATTTCGGACTCAAGGTCCCGACAAGGGACAACGTTACATAAAAATACATTACATAAAAATACATTACATATAAAAACATCATAAAATACATATGTATATCACATAAAAGAATCATAAATTATATATTTATAAAAACACAATACATGAATTAAAATCCAGAATAAAAAAAGAATGACCAATGTCCTACAACGAGACAGCGATACCAGTGTCTCCACAACTGGGATTCGTAGCGTGTAGTACTGAACCTTATGTTTGACAAGGCCACAATAATTACATTTTTAGAGTCATTTATCCTGCAAATGAACTTATACATATGATTTCTTAGGATAGCTTCTAAAGTACTGACTCCTGCAGCCACAAACATGTTACTAGCACTACACCGTCTAGGTTTCCTTAGCAGTGGCATCATTAAATAGGCCACCTTTAGTCTCTGCAAACTTGTCTTTCCGTAGTTCGACCACAGGTGCGCAGTATAGAGTGCTGTGCAATATGCTACATTATTGATTGACATTACATTAACATCAACAAATTAAAGAAATGTGTTATTTAACTGCGTGTAATTTTTCAATAATGCCTATTGATTTCATAGTAGCAAAAAGCTCAATTTAGTACACATACTCTATATAACTATGCGGAGCATACCTCAGACTTTAAAGCACGATATAACATGATGCTGCCTGTCCCACTGAGTTACTCCAACGTTGTGTCTATTTTCGGGTTAAACCAGCATCTGCAGTTCCTTCCTATATATATGTTGGTTATCATCGCTTCAATATCAACAACTCGCGCGAATAACTATATGCATTATATTTGTGCATTTGTCTACATATATTTTCTTTATGCAAATATATATCGCCTAACACCAATTTCAGGAAAAATCCCCCTTTTTGTGTTTGCAACAACGTCTCGTTATATTTTTCGAATGAAGCATCATGCAGAAAATGATTCTCTATCCATTTAACGTGAACTGTCCAGAAGTCAAACAGTTTCCCCAAGTTTTATTATAAATAAATATTTTCGTTTTGGCTTTAAAAATAAATCCGAATTCCTTTTTTACAAAAGGATTTCGCAAACAAAAACGCGAAGTGTGTTGTCTTAGTGGACTATTTCGAGATTTAACATAGGAGCGCCAGGTAACTAGCGAGAAATGCCAGCAATCTCCAGACCTCTTTTAAATAAAGCAGACTCAAGAATTGGGCAAATAATCCAAACACCTCTGCACGTTCGTGTGGTTTTACAAATCAATCTCTGGCAATTGCCGCAACAGCTGGATACGAATATGCGAGGTTTTGCATTAAAAACAAGGCGTCTGAAACAACAGCAACATTTATCGCCTCCCTCCTCCGTCGTCAAAACATAATTTTACAAGTGAGCCTTTCCCCCCAGAGCGCCTCGCTCATTCACATTTCGTTGCTGGCCGAGGTTTCAAGGATTCGCACCATTCACTGCATTGTATTTGGCCGAAAGCGCGGCCGCGGAAGGTGAGAGCCAGTCGCTAAGAGACTCCTACTGACGTCTCTTCATTTTAAAATAAAAGTATATTCCCCAGCACTTTAAAAAAAAATCCCAGTTACAGACTTCGTGGCGCCCCCATGTCCCAGTCTTGTACCATTCTCCCCCACCTCCTTTGATTAGTCCAGATATTGACTAATAAAAACTATGAACGCGTGGGAGCGGAGACTTTAGAGTTTGACACGGCGACTCGTCATTGCGGGTAACATCCACCCTGGTAAAGGGGGGATGCGCCGTTCACTAATCGCAGTGCAATATATTTTGAATGAGTGTCAATTAAATGTCTTTAGGGCAAAAAAATGCATCCATACATTTTAATTACATCTGTAGAAGTGACTTAAACCCAAAGATACGCTCTATGATCTTTGCTTAGAACATTGAGTTACCGGATGTCATTGGCAGATTAAAAAAAAACACTTTCGAATTTCAGGTTAAAGAAACCCGGCACATTTCTCCCACTCTCCATTAAAATTCAATTTAGACCACGTCTAGAGTTATTGAATAACAACAAATTCCCAGTAAAACATGGAATTTGTAACATTTATCGAACAAAAATAAACGAATTCCCAGTGAAAAAAGAATTTGAAACATCCATCGAATTTTCAGTAAAAATTGATTTTGTAAGAATGTTAGAAAAATACGTGGGATTTTGAAAATATTCTATATGTTGTGAAATCAGTGAAGGGAGTGGGACTATTTTTTTTTTCACTGTTACCTTCCTGGCATTTTGCAGAAAACGATTTCTCTTCGTTGGTCCCGAAACCCGCCAACATCAATAACAGAATGTCATCATAAATTAGCGACGAAAAATGCAAATGACTTGAAAGGATTTTTTTGTTCAACTTATCCATGCGTATACATGTAACATATTCAGCTACACTGTTCTTGTGTCGGCCCAGTGTCAAACTGAAAGATAGTTCCTTTGAATGATCAAACCACGGTTACAATTAGCAGTCTCGAAGGACTCTCTCACTGAAGCGTCAAGACATTTACAGCGAATGCTCCCAATACGGCGAATACACTAACCATACCTCCAGCGGCGAGGGGCTCTGGTTCGATCAGATGGCGTTATCCTGCCATTACTCCATCTCTGCGACTCTCGCAGCCAGGGATATCAATAAATCATCTTTCGCAGCGGTATCAGATTATATAAATACGGTTAATATCAGATTTATACGGGATCCTCAACCCAACAATCAATTCTCGGCACATCATTAATATCGATAATTTAATACAAGACTAAAGATAGACACAAAAAGCTGGAGTAATTCAGCGGGACAGGCAGCATCTCTGTAGAGAAGGGTCCCACTGAGTTACTCCAGCCTTTTGTCTCTATCTTCGGTTTAAACCAGCATCTGCATTTCCTTCTTACACATGAATACAAGACAAACCTCAGTTACGAATTTAGCTTGGATTTCACTGGCGGGTTGGGCGGGGGTACATTTAATTTAAACCGATCGATAAACTATGCTAATAATTCTAACAACGTGAAAGCCGCACGCTTTAGTTGTATTCAAATATTAACGTTGCCCGCACATTGGCCCCTGGTTCATTTATTAAATAATTTTATATTAGTAGCAGGCTTGGCCATCATTTGTTGACCAACCTTATTTGGCTGAAGTCGGGTCTCGAACCGTCACCTATTCCTTTTCTCCCAAGATGATGCTTGACCCGCTGAGTTACTCCAGCTTTGTGTGTCTATCTTAGCTACCCTTTAACTGTTTAAAAATATATAGTCTGGACTTTTTATTCCTTTTCTATGGGTTTTACAGAGTACTAACTCTTGTGCTGCTGCAAGTAAGAATGTCATTATTTCGTTTTGGAACATATGACAAAAACACTCTTCACTTTTATCTTTGGACTCTTGGCTAGTTTGCCAGGCTATTCCAGTAGACAGTGTATTGTAACACTGTAACAGGTATTCATATTTCCATATTGCTACAATGCGAAATTGACACTTTTTTAAACTCCGTGTCGAAGATCCAGCATTCTGTGTGGAGATTAATTCATGTATACGTTAAACCGCACAAACGCTTCGCGTCCCATTTAATCCCACGGAAAGATGCAGCTGCAATCAAATTTATTGATACCAAAAATAGACAGGATTGTGCTGGAGTCGAGCGAAGTTGGCAGCGTTGAGCATTGTCACCTATCGTCATATCGGATACATCTTGTATCACGGAATTGCACAAACCTATCGTGAATTGCGCCTCTACACCATGCAGGGCGACAACACTATGAAATATTAAAATCAACGCTTCAACTATCTAGGTTTAAGCGAAAGCGCAATTGGAGACATTTTTGAAATCGATTACCACCCTGGCCACACACTCATTTCACCCCTGCAACTCCTGCCTGAAAACTGTAACCAGGTTCCGGAACAGCTTCTTCACTGGAGTTACTACAACCTACAAATAAGCTCTGAACAAAGACTATGATTGCTATTATTGCACTATTATTGTTTTTTTTGTGTGTACGTATGTGTGCGTGTGTATATATATATATATATATATATATATATATATATATATAAATATATATATATATATATATGAAAAAAAGTGTATATGTACACACACACGACTTTGTTCACACACACACACACATTGTTCTATCTGGGACACACACACACACATATATATATTGATTTATGAGTATGTGTGTATATACACACACCACACACACACACACACACACACACACCACTGAACTTTGTTCTTCTCTCGTTTATTATATTGCTTACACATTCTGTTATGCTGCTGCGTCAGAATTTCATTGTTCTATCTGGGACATATGACAATAAAACACTCTTGAATGCCTATGTGTGCCCCCAAACCCATAACAATTAAAACATCCACTACATGTGTTCTGACAAGGCCGAAAATAGATACAAAAAGCTGGAGTAACTCAGCGGGCCAGGCAGCATCTCTGGAGAGAAGGAATGGGTGACGTTTCGGGTCGAGACCCTTTAACCAGCATCTGCAGTTCATTCTTCACGGTCTGACAAGGCCGATTGAGTGCACTAACATTCGAGGGAAGTTTTACAACAATTGTTTATATTTTATCGCCCTGAAACACAAGCGGAGTTTGAACGGAATCTGTACTCGGTAATTCAGATGAGTTGATGATAAACGAAATCTATTGCCCGCTGCGGAAAGTGTGATTAGTTTTCGCACTAACTTGCAAACGCATGGTCCAATTTGCTTATATATTTAGGCATGTGATCTGATTGTCGGCTAAAAATCATTCATATAGAAACCGCAGTCTGAAGAAGGGTCTCGACCCGAAACGACACCTATTCCTTTCCTCCAGAGATGCTGCTTGACCCGCCGAGTTACTCCAACTTTATGGGTCTATCGCAGGTCCATCGAAATTACATAACGTCTAACTTGCCCGCAAAAGTTAGTTGTAATAAATCCGTTTTGAATGCCCATTACATTCGTTTAAAAAAAAAGGCGACATATAGTTTTGCCTACATTCACATCAGAACAGCGCAACACAATTCTGAAGTTTCAACATTTATTTGCAAATGGGACATTAATTACGAGCATGAAGGATGCCATAACGCTTAGTTCACGCCTGATTACTGTACGAGCAACCCCACCCACACACACAGACTCGCCCCAGACACTGTCCATTAGCAATAGTTCAATTCAGTCGGGTGACATGTCACCTGGAGTTGAGTTCATCTTAACACACTTGTGAGACCAGTTAAATTCCAACTCTGTAATAAGGTGAATGGTTTGGGGGTGCGCTTCAGTGAATGGGGTTGTTGCTTTGGTTTGAAATGTTCAAATACACTGACACGAGTACACTTAAATAATGAACGCACATAGCATAGTTGCTAATAGGGTGAATAGAGCAGCGCAAGAGCATCGGAGTAACCCGGAATCCTGATTTAGAAACATAGAAAAATAGGCGCAAGAGTAGGCCATTCGGCCCGACGAGCCAGTACCGCCATTCAACACGATCATGGCTGATCATCTAAAATCAGTACTCCGTTCCTGCTATCCCCCCATATCCCTTGATTCATTTAGCACTAAGAGCTAAATCTAACTCTCTCTTTTCCACTCATCCCTTTGGAATGAGTTGATCCTCAGGATATCCGGCCTCAACGTGCAGCAGGGAATGGAGAAATCACTCATTTTTTATTTTGCAGAAACACACCCTCGACCTTCCAAACCACTCACTATCCCTCATTGCGAATCTATAACTACGTGGCAGAAGGCCAACTGAAAGCAACTGTGCAAAGGTGAATTACAAGGATATTTTGTTTTGCCTTTCAACTTTGGGATCATAGAAGTGTCGACAACATTCCCAACGTTGCCTTGTTAAAAGACGCCAACAATCCTCTCACCATTCCTTTAGACAAACAGAAATCCACGATTAATTTAGAAAAGTCTTTATCACCGTGCTCTGTCTATGTATAACACAGTTGCATTTTTGCCTGATTCGGTACACACATATACAAGTCTACATGACGATACAAACAATCCGAAAAATAAGGAGAATTCTACGAACTAGTTTTGAGCTGTAATACTATAAGCGCGCAATGACATTGCCAAATAATCGCAACACGATAGGAACTCCTCGGCATTACAACTGATATGTGTCCACATGATTTACATAAGATAATTACACAGAGGCCACCAGATATAAGTACCTCTGCTCTTAACATTTATCTTAATTGTAATGCTAAAGTTTCATTAATAAAACATCGTTTTTTGATTGACCGGCGGATAGGAATTCGGTAAGAAAGGGTGATTATTTAAACGTAGCCAGACTATTCATTTTCTTCAGATTAGTTTAACATGGCAATCTTGTTCGACACGGACATTGTCGGCCGAGGGAGCCGTTCTTGTGGTATTTCGATGTTTTGAGTATTGCAAATAAAAGGTACCTCTGAACCTATTGCAAAGTGACCAGATTAAATTAGTGCCAATTGCATTTTGACCTAAGTATGGTAATGCGCCACAGTTAAAAATATCAGAAATCTACTGGTCTGGTGTGAATTTGCAAACTTTTATTGATGAGTAAATTATCTTCTTAGGTCCAGTCTGTGACACTACATCAAACCAACTCGTGGTGTCTAGAGCAAAGATTCTAAAGCGGAGCTTTGTCCTCGAGTTTAGTTTGCATCAATCTTTGGTTTGCAGTGTGTTAGCACGCTGGCTGACTGACACCGTGGCGTGACACACAAGCCCCAGAGCCTGTATATTAAATCGTCGTGCAAATTCCAGTTTGCTTAAGTGCTTGCGTGTTAGGGGCGATTTAGCCCAGCAAACCTGAAAACAAATCAAAATGTCGGAAACTCGCTGCGGATTTGTCAACAACCGTGAGAGAGGAGCAGAGTTAATGGTTTCAAGCCCAGGGTCTCGGTCAAGTAATAGACGGGTTATCAGTGAACTACGGGTGTATCTCCTCACATCAAGGGTCGTCAATATCTGCAACTAATTTGTTCAATAATGCTCTGGATGCTGAATCTATTGATGGCATCCAGACTAAGTAAATGTTTATCAGATTGGAATATTGGCGGTGATAAATAATCTCAAAATACAAATTAAACATGATCTGACATCATCACTTAAAGCATAATACTGCCAAATGAAATCAAACCAGAAATGTTGGGAATAATCAGCAGATCAGGCAGCATCTGTGGAGAGAGGAACAAGTGCAGCATGAAGTGCCATTGACCAACAGATTTAACCTTCTTTGCATACTGCCTATCATCCACGAACCAACTGATATGGTTAGAGGAGCGAAATGGTTTCACTGATCATCAACAAATGTCACCATCTAGAAACATTATTTGTGTTGCGAAGGCTTTATAATGAGCTTAATTTAATATTCTGGGGGCAGAAGTATCCTGTACTCCTGAAAATCAAAACATTTTTTGTTTCATTTTTGGAATTTCATTGCATTCTGCAATCTTCGATCTTCGACTTTAGTGTTGATATCTGCCCAAAAATATATTACATCAAATCTTTGTGTGGATTTGGCATGAATGAGCTTCCAAGTGGTTGCCAAAATAGTGGTACTCGGTGATGTCAGAACAATATTATTGAATAGTTTAATTGCCAGGAAATGTTCCCATAGCTCTGACTGACCAACGTACGTGTTAGTTTGTGTAAAACATGTGTTATACTTTATGATATCAAAGTAGTATTTATCAGAGTGTGATCTTCATTGATATTTGAATATCCCAGCAGACTGGAGAACATGAATGCATGTCCAACACCACTGTGCAAACAACAAATGGTCAGTCAAATACTCTAGCAACCCGAGTCACATGCTATACAAAAAGCTTTGCAGTCTGTTTTATTATCCTTAAATGCTGCAGAGATAACAGCTGTATTGAAGTGCACAGATAACGGAGAGATAGAAATGATATTTTTGTTATAGAAATTAACACATATCTAATAACTTGTAACATAATTCAATTTGGAAAGGGTTCCATTCAGAAAGTAATATTTACTGAATTTGATATTTATCCATAGGTGCCTTAGATTTGATTATGAAGAACCTAACAGTTCTTCTCGCCTCTGTGTTTGTTTGTTGGGCACAGATGTCTGAATGTGTTTTTAAATCTTCAGAAACATACACACAGAAACAGCTAGGCCATTCAGCCCTTTGAACCCAATTCTGTCATTCAACATGATCAGAGCTGTTCATCCATCACAGGAACATCACTGTGCTCTCTCCATACCCCACCATGTCTTCGACTTACAGGAATTTGTTTATCTTCCTCTTAGATATATTCAGAGGTTTGGTCTTTACAGGATCTTGAGATAGAACATTCCCCAGGTTCACCACCCACCGCTTTCTCCTCCTTTCCCCCCCTTTCCGACTCTCCCACAGCCCACTGTCTCCACCTCTTCCTTTCTTCTTCCCGCCCCCTCACCCCCACATCAGTCTGAAGAAGGGTCTCGACCCAAAACATCGCATATTTCCTTCGCTCAATAGATGCTGCCTCACCCGCTGAGTTTCTCCAGCATTTTCATCTACCCACAGAGTGAAGTTCTTTTTCATGTCAGTCCTGAATAACTTGCTCCATATCCTGAGAATGTGACCCTTAGTTCTAGATGCCCTGGCCAGAGGAAGCATCCTCCTTTGTTTAGCTCTTGTAGTATTCTGTAAATTTCAAATAGATCGCCTATCATTCCTCTTAACTCTAGTGAATACAAACGCAGCCAAACACATTTCTCCACATATGGCAGTTCTATCATTCCAGGAATCAGTGTGTTGAACCCTTGCTGTATTCCCTTTATGCTGCATATAACCTCTCTTAGATAAGGAGACCAAAATTGCACACAATACTACTCGTGTGGTCTCACTGAGGCCCTGTATAATTGGAGCAAGATATGTTTATTCCTGCATATAAAACCTCCTGTTATGAAGGCCAACATACCATTTGTTGTCTTAACTGCTTGCTGCATTTGCATGTTTGCTTTCAGTAACAACTTTTATATACTATGCCTGCACACTGCTTCACCTTCGCAAAGTTGACAACTTCACATTTACCTACATTATACTGCACCTGCCAACTTTTCGCCCACTCACTCAAACTGTCTAAGTCACCTTGACCCTCTTTGAATTTTCCTGATGATTCACAATCCCACCTAGTTTAATGTCATTTGCAGACATTAATTTCCTCTTGCAAGTAATTGATGTATATATTGAAAATAGCCGAGGCTCTTAATAAGGAAAGGGGTGCAAGATAATTGGAATAGGAAATTTCCCTTTGTCATCTGCTCAACATCCCAATAAACATGTTTCTTAAAAAAAGCACCTTCTAGTCCATTTGTATGAATAAACCCTTCTTCTGCTCCATTCATTTTAACTTGCTTATGAGGCAAAATGACATTTCTGTAGAATTATGCACGATTTTTGCTGTTTAGAATATAATATTATTGTCTATGTTAAACACTCATTTAATAGTTTTTGTACTTCGTGGAGTTAAAAAAAAAGTTTAATACATTTAAACCAAAAGTAAGATTGTGTTTTACATGAGACCATAGGAAGGATTTTACTGGAACTTGCTCACTTCCTACAATAATACAAATTGCTGTTTTGTCAATACTAAACATCACTACACTTGAAATCAAGCAGAATATAGAACAGTATCATGAAGCTTCATGCCACATTTTTTTTTTACAAGTAACTGACATCTTTTGGAACATGCATCTTCATTAAGTCCAAAAAATGATTCCTCATAAGTTGCAACATTCTGAGGCATTTGATATTGAATACTGAGGCTTTAATTGACTAGCTTTACCAGAGCACTGCACCACAATGGACACCTGTATATGTTTCATACCAAACCATACCATTCAATGTTTTTTCGCTCATTAGCTTTAAAAAAAATAATGTCGCCTTGTAGTTTATGGAATTTATTAACACATATCTTAAAACATTATGTATGTGTCCAGCTTAACATGAAAAGCAACACATGTTTCAGTATGAAATGAGCAAACGTACACTAAATGTTGCCTTCATTTGCGTTGCACTGTTTTTCAAGTTCTAATGAAATTCTTTTACTTCTGAATTCCCATCCCTATATGGAGATCACCAGCAGTTGTTCAAGTATGAAAATTTACTAATAAAATAATGGAACCATCAAATATTTTCTCACTAAAAATACATTTACCTCAGTGCTTTGGGTCAATTATTTGTCTGAATAATTCTGATGGGTGCTCAATGCTTGCAGCTTGCTTTCGCTCTTTACAGGATAGAAATGGTCTCTCTTATTTTCCCAGCAATTTCTATTTATTTTAGATTTCCAACATTTTTGTTTCTCAAAATTTTCAATGGCTAAGACAATGTAATGTGAAATCCCCAGGTTTATTTAAGGTGTGCATTCTGTCAGTCTGCTAGCAATCGTGAGACAACTCCCACTGATAAACCTGGCAATCACTTAGTAACACAATTGAATAGTGAGACAAATTGAATGGTGATTGGGTTTACAAATAGAGTACAAGAATCTAGCGGCACAATGCGTGTGTACTGAGTTAACCCAGCACGACCAGCTGCAGAGAGCATAGGGACCATATCAGGCAGTCGCTGTTTAACTAATTCAACACTAAAGTGTACCAGCATTAGAACAAAGCTTAATATTCTGCAACAGTGCAACTGGGCAGGTTGTATAATTTTTTTTTTTCAAAATGTAGTATGTTCTGCTGTATTTAAGTAAACAAAATAGTTAAAATTTAATTATCTGAAAATTGAACATTGGACGAGTTCATTTTTATCAATAGTCACTACTAATACTTGCTATTATAAGGACAATAAATGTTACTATTTACAGTTAAATGTAAAGCAATACAAGTGTGCTTAAGTTGTGGGAAGAAACTGCAGATGCTGGTGTAAACCAAAAATAGACACAAAAAGCAGGAGTTTTTCTTTTCCCTGAATCTCAGTCGGAAGAAGGGTCTCGACCCAAAATGTCACCTATTCCTTTTCTCCAGAGATGCTACCTGACCCGCTGAGTTACTCCAGCATTTTGTGCCTAAACGTGTGTTTATAGTGGATACAAGGAACTGCAGACGCTGGCTTAAAAAAATATACAAAGTGCTGGAGTAACTCAGCATGTCAGGTACAGGTGACATTTCAGGTCGGGGCCCTTCTTTAAACTTTTTGTTAAGGTCAATTTGTTGCAGGCTTTTATTCGTTGGCAAATCATCATATCGTTGAGACTGTAGGAATCTTTTGTGTTAGAGATGTATATTCCATTTGGAAATGCTGCCAGATTTGATTCATTTGTCAGAATTTCCAATTTGACCTATTCATAGGTTGTTCTGGAATGGGTCGAAGGTTTCCACAAATCAGTCCCCCCCTAGAGAGCATTCCGAACTGAATTTTCCGAACATGAACTAGTCCTCCGGTTAGAAAATCACACTGGCCATTTGTTCAAATTATTAAAAAATACATGAACTGATAATTTATGGCAATGTACTTGAAATATAATATGTGTGTGTATTAAAATAAAGTAAGGTTCTAATAATTGTAATAAAACATAATTCTCTGCAGCCTATTCTGTACCTGCTGTTTAGACTGGCCATGTTCCAATGCACATTACATAAACTTTTCCTTTGAAATTACACTAACAATTCAGTCTTAAAAATGGAAGAAATTAAATGCATCTACAAAGTTCACAATGGTTATTTTACTGTACATAAACACTTAAAAGAATAATAGGAACAATCTGAAATACTTTAATATTCTGCATTCATTTCATTCAGTAGCTCAGATATTTGACTTTCCTCGGCCCATGTTTTTGTCCACTGCCCAGTGCATGGGCCAACATTACTTCAAATGTTGATATATTACCATGCACTAGAATCCACTTCTACTTCGAGTCAGTTGACAAAAATGGCAGGGAGACACAATTCCAAGTGAAAGTGCATTGGTAATTAGATACAAATGTTCACAGCAGAGCTTGCAATAAAGTGTCAGTAACCATGTATGTAAACTGTACAAGTTACAAATTGTACAAATAAAATCGGATTGATTATACGCAGATATAGTGGATACTTTAATTCATCCTATGAGCAATGTTTAAATCATTCATGCTTCACCTGTGACTTTCAATATCCCACGAGTCACTCTATGCTGGTACCGAATTTTAACTCCTTCAGAACCTGTGTTCATTTACACACAAGCCTTTTCAGTTCTCAGTGTCTGCCAACCAAACACAAAAATACAGGTCATTCTCTTATGTACACCCTGCTTGAAACACATTGGAAAAGATTAACTTTGCAAACCGTTTTTGCAAACTCTCTGCAAACACATCATCTCAATGGTTTGCTCGGGCAGAAGGAAAATTATATTAAGGTGGCTAAAATTATTACATATTGAGGGAGAATAATTTTAAACTTGGACTCAACAAAATATTATATACCTAATGTATAATTTTGAAGATTGGTTTATAACAGAATAGTTTATTAATGGAGCTGAGCTTAAAACAATTTGCATATGAAGGGTTAATTCAGATAATTTACGCAAGATTGCTAGACTACTGGTTTGCAGCCAGGATTTCAGAGAATGTGGAGGTTTCCAGAGAAGGAGTCTGAGTAATCTTTAACAGGGAGAGTTAGGCTCCTGTCTGCCCAGAGCATGTTTTTAATCTCAGTGCTTTGTTTTACCTTGTCAGACGCCTATCTCTGATTTTGGGTTTAGCTTCTGTATCCCCGTAGACCTTGGTTCACTAAATGAGACAAATTGGCTAGAGAAGTAAGAACAAATGCTCGACAATTCCTGTGAAAAATATCCTTCAGTAATGAGCCGTTCAAACAGTGAATTGCTACTAATATTTGTTTAAGTGCTGTGGAAACTTTTGCCTTTGACTCGTCCTGAGTTACGGTGATATAAGGATCTGCAAAAGAGTTATGAGGTTTTTTGGGAACAATGAAGGGCAACTGCAATCAAGTCATTCATGGGTTGTATACTTACCTGAGAAACATTACAGTTATCTGGAAATTCAGTATAAAGCTCTGATGAAAACTGATCCACATACCACAAAGTTAGGCACATGAACACATTGTTCCACTTTTACTTTTGTCAACTTATAATAAGATTGCTCACCATTCTTACCTGTTGCAGGATTATTATTTTGCTGCCTGCTTCTTTTACTGTCCTCCTGTTAGCAAGTTCCATTAAATGCAATTGAGTGGAATTCACGGGCATCTTTTACCACAGCATCCATATAGCATGAGCTCTTCATCATAACACCAGGCTTGCTATTCACAGCCAGCCGTTTGTTAATACAACTCCCAAGCTAGCCACAGTAAGATATCATTGCACTCCCACTGAGTTAAATGATAAGGAAATGGACCGTATTCCAGCTCAGAGAGACCTGGGTGTGCTTGTACATGTTTTCAGGCCAAAAAAAGATACAAAGTGCTGGAGTAACTTAGCATGTCAGGCAGCATTTCTGGAGACCATGGATAGATTTTGGACAGATGACGGTGACTTTAGAGATACAGAGTGGAAACAGGCCCTTCGGCCCACCGAGTCCGCACCGACCAGCGATCTTCGCCCATTAACACTATCCTACACACACAAGGGACAGTTTACACATATACCAAGCCAATTAACCTACATACCCTGTACGAGCATAAGATGAAACCGACGATCTCAGAGAAAGCCCACGTGGTCACGTGGAGAACGTACAAACTCCATACAGACAGCGCCCGTAGTCGGGATTGAACCTGGGTCTCTGGTGCTGCAAATGCAGTAAGGCAGCAACTCTACCACTATGCCACCATGGCCACCCAAATGCAACATGGTGAACAAATAATGACAACAGGAAAACTGGCTTTATGGTTTCAAGAGTAATGGACAGATTTTTCCCCCCTCCTTTCTTTGTAGAAAGGAAATTAGTTTGGTTTAGAGAGACAGTACGGAACGGCCTTTGGCCCACCTAGTCCACACCGACCAGTGATCCCAGAAGGTTAACACTATCCAACACACATTAGGGACAATTTTTACATATGTACCGAGCCAATTCATCTACAATGTGGGGGAAAAGCCACAAGGTGAAGGTACAAACCCCGTACAGCAAGCACCCTTAGCCGGGATAGAACCCGGGTCAATGGCGCAGTAAAGCGCTGTAAGGCAGCAAATCTACTGCTGCGCCACCGTGCCGTGTTAAGGGAGGGAGCCTCCACCTGCCAATGGAGGAAGAAACTAGAAGGTGGGGTCACAGGGAAGAGTTGGGAAGAAAAACGGGGTTTTTGTATGTTAGTTACCTATAATTGGAGAATTAGTTGTTCATATCATTAGGATTGTAAGCTACCCAAGAGGAATTTTAAACACCAATAGGTTGTAATCTACAAACAACCCCTTTTGTTTTCTTCCCCTCACTCCTCCCTGTACCCTACCTGGACTCGCTCCCATCTCTCCGTTCCCCATCCCCTCCATGTGCATTCTTTTCTCTGGCTTCACATTATGTACCTCCTCTATCCTATCTTGCAATTTTTGACATTTTTATCTCTGGCTGTTGTCCAACTACCTGCCCACCAAAATCCCCCATTCCTGTATCCACCCATCACTCACCAGGTTTCATCAGGCCCCTTTTTTACTTCCAGCCCCCCCCCCCCCCCCCCCCAACACAATTAGTCTGAAGAAGGGTCCCAACCCAAAATCTAACTGATCATGTTCTCCAGAGATGCTGCCTGACCTGCTGAGTTACTCCAGTGCGTTGTGTTTTGTTTTTTTAATTGTAAAACAGCATTTGCAGTTCCTTGTATCTGCTCTCTCTTCATTAAAGGCCAACGGGGATTGGGAGGCAAGGCTTTGTAACAAGGAGCTTTGATTACAGGAGTAAGCAAGTGTTATTGCAATTGAATTGGCGAGACTGTGGCTAGAGTTTTGGACTCTTTGCCTAAGGACGGATGAACTTGCCAGTGAAGATTCACAAGTTCGGCTCCAGGGACGGGTTTGCCTTATGGGAAGAGATCCAATAGATAGGCACTGCATTTTCTGGAGTTGAGAAGAATTGAAGAAAAGCTCATCGATTCTATAGGGCTTGAATGACTGCTTCTACTGACAGAAGTTTAAGTCTGTGAGGACACAATTTTGAGCTGATGTGAAAAAAATCATTACCAAAAGGGTGGCAAATCTTTAGAATTTTCTACTCCAGAGGGCAGTGGAGTCTCAGTCATTCAAAACAGAGAATACTAGATTTTCTTAGATGTTAAGGATTTAGTGGTTTGTGCTCAGCCAATATCTTGAGGGAGAGTGAAGAAGGCTGAAAGGGCTAGGTGACCTACTCCTGCCCCACGACTTAAAGATTCAGTGGCATTAGAGCCTCAAAGCTTCAAATTTAATGCTTCTTGCGAAGTGTGCAGCAGAAATCACTTCTTGTGAATTGAGAGAGTAAACTGCAATGCTGCATAATCCCAGAGAGAAAAATGTACTCAAATGTCTTGCATAACCTATCTTGATTTTATTAAATAAAGCCTCAAATCAAAAGAACATCCTAATAAAACCAAGATGCTGCTGTTAAAGGTATTTAGCCATGGAAAAATAAGATAATAATAAAGATACTCGAGACTTTGTAACACATGCTTTATTTGAAAAAACAGTGATTTAATAAATTCTATATACAGCAGTTACTGGCAAAACTCTTTTATTTGGAACTAAAACAAATCTCGGTTGTTAAAGAGGTAACAGATTTAACATTCCACACTGAAATGCGATGTTTGATTGCTGTTCCATTAAATGTGAGTCACAACAAAAATATTTTCATATAAAGGATCATTAAAAAATGAAGTGTAAAACCATTAGCAGTAATCAGGTTGAATCACTGAATGCACTTGAAAATATACAAGGTGAAGATAACAACATTAAATTAGGGTATAATATCCATTGGAAAGGTAGAAAGTGTCTATTTTGAATGTTATATCAAACAGCTGCGATGCTCCCTGATTTGAAATGCTGGTGAGGACTTTCAGAAAGTCAAAGCCCGATTCAGAATTGAAACATGTCTGACAAGTGGGGCGGTGTGGTGGCACAGCTTATGTGTAGAGTTGCTGCCTTACAGCGCTTGCAGAGCCAGAGACCTGGGTTCTATCCCGACTGCAGGAGCTGTCTGTACGGATGTTTGTATGTTCTCCCCGTGACCACGTGGGTTTTCTCCAAGATCTTCGGTTTTCTCCCACTCTCCCCAGACGTACAGGTTTGTAGGTTAATTGGCTTGGTATAAATGTAAATTGTCCCTAGTGTGTGTTGGATGGTGTTAATGAGCAGGGACGACACGGACTCGGTGGGCCGAAGAGCCTGTTTCCGTGCTGTATCTCTAAACTAAACTAAGCTAAGCCATCAAATGTTTCCGATCATATCATTCTTCACATGAGCTGTGTCGTCAATACCAGTCTACTACCATTCCTCATTCACATGTTTTTTTTTAGGGTTCCCTTTTGAAATACGTTATAGATTTCGAAGAAGGGTCTTGACCTGAAACGTCACCTATTCCTTTTCTCTGGAGATGCTGTCTGACCTGCTGAGTTACTACAGCTTTTTGTGTCTATATTCAGTTTAAACCGGCATCTGCATTTCTTTCCTACACATAGAGTTTTACAGATTTATTAGGCAGAGAATTCCTCAGTTTATACAGCTAGTATGTAGTTAATTTTCTTTCAAACTTCCTCCCTCAATTATTTTGATATCTTAAGTGCTTGCCTGATAAGTATTGTCTTTTCAATCGGCAGGAGCAATTTCAGTATTTAGTCTCTGATAATTCTTCATAATCTTGAAGGTTTTCATTCCTGTTGCCAAACACTATCCTCCGTTCCAGTGCAAAAGCCTGAAACTCTCTTGTTGCTGAATTTCTGAGGGGTTGGTTTTTCTTGCTATGAGGACAAGTAGACCACTCCATAGCAAGAAAAATGCTACCAAACTTGGTGTTGGCTTATTATTCCCACACATGCCAAGATAGAGTGCAAAGCTTTTGTTTGTGTGCTATCCAATAAAATCAGATTAGACATGAATATAATCAAGCCATATACAAGTACAACTGGAAGAGCAAAGAGAAAAATACTAAAATAGAGAATATAGTTTTCAGCACTGTAGCATTACAGTTCCAGAGGAAAAGTGCAACATCCACAATGAGGTAGTTTGGAGGATCAGGACTCCTCCAAATGACCTAATTGTGGAAGGTACACAAAATTGCTGGAGAAACTCAGCGGGTGCAGCAGCATCTATGGAGCGAAGGAAATAGGTGACGTTTCAAGCCGAAACCCTTTTTCAGACTTTTGGGGGGTCCTAATTGTGGCTGTTGCACTTTTCCTAGCTTATGGGAGAACCATGCAGAAGTCTGATAACAGAGGGGAAGAATTTGTTCCTGAGTGTGGTGGTGCGTGCTTTCAAACATTTGTATCTTGTCACTGTTAGGAGCGGGGAGAAGATGGAATTATCAGTGTGGGACAAGGTTTTGATCATATTGACTCCTCTCACGAGGCAGTGTGAAGTGCAGACGGAGTCAAAGGTGGGGAGTCTGCTCTGTGTGATGCACTGGGCCACATCCACAACTCTCTGCAATCACTTACGGTCTTGGGAGGAGCTGTTTCTTAACCAAGCCACGATGCAACCTGACAGTGTGCTTTCTACGGTCAGGGAAACAGGGGAAAAAAAGAGACATGTAAATAGAGGGGAAAAATCCAAAGATATATTGAATCTTGCTACCACAAACATTTTCACTCACCTTGTATGCATGCTATAAATGTGGCACTGGTTTAACCATTGAATTGTGGTTGGTGCATCATGTAAGTAGCCCAGCATCACTCACTGAAACTCTCTTGAATCTCATGAGTTCATAAGTTCATGTCACAGGAGCAGAATTAGGCCATTCAGCCCATCGAGTCTACTAGGCCATTCAATCATGACTGATCTGTCTTTCCCTATCAGCTCCCTTCTCCTGCCTTCTCCCCGTAACCTTCTCTGCCTCAGAGGGCGGTGGAGGCAGGTTCTCTGGATGCTTTCAAGAGAGAGCTAGAAAGGGCTCTTAAAAATAGCGGAGTCAGGGGATAGGGGGAAAAGGCAGGAACGGGGTACTGATTGGGGATGATCAGCCATGATCACATTGATTGGCGGTGCTGGCTCGAAGGGCCGAATGGCCAACTCCTGCACCAGTTGTCTATTGTTTATTGTCTATTGACACCCTGACTAATCAAGACCTGTCAATCTATGCTATAAAAATACCCAATGACCTGACATCCACAGCCATCGGTGGCAATGAATTTCACAGATTCACAACTCTCTGACTAAAGAAACTCCTCCTCATCTCATTTCTAAAGATACGTCCTTTTTTTCGGAGTCTGTGCTCTTTGATTCCGGACTCTCCCACTATTGGAAACATCCTCTCCCGCATCCACTCTGTCCAAGCTTTTCACTATTCAGTAAGTTTCAATTAGGTTCCCCCTCATCCTTCTAAACTCCAGCAAGTAATGGCCCGGAACCGTATAACGCTCATCAAACTTGAACCCAATCATACCTGTGGTCATTCTCGTAAAACTCCTCTGGACCCTCTCTAACGCCAGCACATCTCTCTTCAGATTTGGGGCCCAAAACTGCTCACAGTACTCCAAATGCAGTCTGACCAGAGCCTTATAAAGCCCCTGCATTACATCCCTGTTTTTATATTCTAGTCCTCTCAAAATGATTGCTAAAAGAGACCAGACATTCTTAAAGTATTAAAGTGTGGCAGATAAGTACATAGTTTTGCTCAGATTTCTTACCGTGACCTTCCACAGTGATTGGGAAGTTTTTGGAAGAACAGTGCATTTTTAAAGCAAAGCTCTCAATACATCAGGAGCTGCATATTCAAAGTTGTCAGCAACATTTATTTTACTGTAAGCATGTCTTGTTTCTTTTATCAAGATGATAGTTAAAAGCACGGTAATGCGTTGGAGAAATATCAAATTTGGTTCCTCACTCACTCGAAGTGGACTGTTATCCTCATTGATATCTTAGCTTCTTATTTTATTAAGTCAGCTTTAATTGCAAAAGGGTACACTTTTTAATTTCCAAAACATTGTTTTGACCTTAGTTCTCATGGAAAACAATGGCTCTGTCAAACAAATACACCCACAAAGTAACAACTTACAGCAGGTCACAGACTACATGCACAAGAATTCTAAATTTAATCAAGATCTAAGTGAGTACAAAGCAAAATCTTAACCAACTCAGAAATTCTCAGCTTCTGACTGGTCACATAAACAAGCCTACATTTTCAATTGTGCGGGGAAAATAATTCCCATTCATGATTAAAAATGGCACACATTATATCCCCTTTTATGCAAAAATATGTTTTAAATGATAAATTGAACTAGCATTAAAAAAATGCTAATACTGAAGCTTAAAAGTGTTTTATCAAAAAATATTGCTCCCTTTGATATTCCATTATCTTGAACCAAGTTACCAGAAAATGCTGAGACCAATTAAACATGAAATAATATAAAAGTAAAACAGAAAATGCTGAAAATGTTTGTCAGGTCAGGCAACGTATGTGTAAGGAGAAACAATTAATGTTTCGGTTCTGAGAGTCTTTAGATATGAAATTTTAAATCTGGTTCTCACAACAAAGATGGCTTATAGTATTTTATTTTTAAAATGAAGCAATTAGAAAAAGCTTATAAAGAGGCTGGGACTTTGTCGTGTCCAGAATGAATGGCATCTGATCAGCTGCCTGTGCTACGCGCTTCCTGCCATATAATTCACCCGATAGAGGCAAAACTAAGTACCGTGTCTGTTGCCTTACAGTATATAAAGGAGGCAGAACTGAAAACATGTTTTTTGTAACTGCATCGCTAACCCTTTACAGACAAAATTGTATCATCATGAAAACATTTCTTATGTCGTTATAGATTTGCTCAAACGTCAGATAGACACAAAAAGCTGTAGTAACTCACCGGATCAGACAGCATCTCTGGAGAAAAGGAAAAGGTGACGTTTTGGGTCAAGACCCTTCGTCAGGCCCTCAAACCTCAGTATGGTTCATAAAAATTGCAAGAAATTAAGTGAGGGGATAACATTATAATTTGAGTGGAATATGTTTAGGTAGAACCAGAGATCTGCAGATGCTGGTTAATACACAAAAGGACACAAAGTGCTGGAATAACTCAGCGGGTCAGGCAGCATCACTGGAGAACATGGGTAGGTGGTGTTTCAGGTCGAGACCCTTCTTCGGGGTCTCGACCCAAAACAGTGCCCCCTGGTTCTGGACACCCCGAACATCGGGAACATTTTTCCTGCATCTAGCCTGCACAATCCCTTAAGAATTTTATATGTTTCCATCAGATCCCCTCTCAACTGTGTAAATTCAAGTGAATATAAGCCCAGTCGATCCATTCTTTCATCACATGACAATCCCGCCATTCCGGGTATTAACCTGGTCGCAAGAATTGGGGGGGGGGTAAGAAGAAAGTTGGAAAAGCGGCTAGTCGGGACAAAGCGTAGCAGGTTATAGGTCAACATAGACAAGGTGGGGGAGGGGTTGATGGGAAGATTTGCCACTAAGGCCAGTGATATGAAAAGAAGGAAGTTATGATACAGGTTTGAAGAGTTGTGGATTGTAAAGCCAGAGGGTGGAAATTGGCGGGAATGTGGATGTGGCGTGCGTGGAGGGGAGAAATAGGTAGGAATCCGGGTGGGGCACAGGGATGGGAAGGGGGTGGGGGTGGTGGAGAGGAGTGTGAGGAGGGGGTTTGTGAGAGGTTACCTTAAGTTGGAGCAATGGTATGAACATTGGATTCTCCAATTTTAGGTAGCCTCTCATAATCCCCATCTTTCTTGCCTAATATCAATATCAATCAATATCAGTTTTATTCGTCACTTGGACCATTGCTCCAACTTAAGGTAATCATCTGGATGCCCGCAGCGGCGGTTGCAGAGGGTTGAGGTCCCAACCACGGGGGAAAGTGGAGGAGGACTGGCCAAAACTTTGTGTTAAAATGTTTTATTGTGTTTTTGTGTGTTTTTTTTTCATTGTACCGCTGCTGACAAATTCATTTCACTTGCACATAAAGTGACAAAGTAAATTAGAGTGACATAAAGTGACAAGGTAAAGTAGACAAGGTAAAGTCCAGGTAAGTCCTGAATCGTTGCCTCCCCACCGGAGACCGCGGCTTCAGGTTTGGTGTAGGCCGCAGGCCGGTGGTCGAAGATTTAAAGTTCCCACCGTGCCGCAGCCAGAAGCACCGCAGACGGCAGGGCCGGCGGTCGAAGCTCCCCTCCCGGGGTCCTCAGCGAGGGACCCCGCTCCTGACGGTAAGTCCCCGCTGCGGCCACGGTAGAAGTAGGCCGCGTGACTGGCAGTCGGAGCTTCTTCTCCTCCCGTGTCCCCAACGAGAGATCCCAGGCTGCCCGATCCCCCCCCCCGCCCCTCCTCCCCATCCTTCCCTCCCCATACAACATTGAAAGAATAGCGGAGGAAAACCAAGGCTTCAAGGAATCTTTAGGAGTGGCATGATTATAGTCACACAGCACAGAAGCCCACCAGCCTACCAAGTCCATGGCAACCAGTAAGCACCATTTACACACATACTACACCAGTACCATGTTATTCTTCCCATGCCCCCGTTAATTCCCCCACAGATTCCACACTCAACTACATACTGGGAACATCTTTACCAGGATGCAGCCAGGACCTGAGGGCCTGAGCTATAGGGAGAAGTTGGGCAGGCTAGGAGTTTATTTCTTGGAGCACAGGAGGGTGAGGGGTAATCTTAATAGGAACCTGAGGGGCAACGTTTACACACTGAGGTCGTGGGTATAAGGTACAACACTGCCACAGGAAGTAGCTGAAGCAATGTGTGTGTGTGTTCCACTTTGACAGTCGCCTTTCCTTTGCCGATTTTTCAGGCGACTACCCGCAACTTGACAGTCACCGGCAGTCGCCTGAAAAATCGCCTAAGTGGGACAGGCTCATAACGCTATCCTACACACACTAGAAACAATTTACAATTATACCAAGCCAATTAACCTGTACGTCTTTAGAGTGTGGTAGGAAGCCGGAGATCCCAGAGAAAACCCACGCAGGCCACAGGGAGAACGGTCAAACTCTGTGCAGACAGTACTTGTAGTCAGGATACACTCCGGGTCTCTAGCGCTGTGAGGCAGCGCCACTGTGCCGCCTGCAAGGAAGGTCAATCACAATAGTGTTGAAACAGATACAAACAAGTATCTCACTTTGGATAGGAATGAAATAATTGAAAATATATAATTTCAAGACCAGTCCAAAGTTTTCAGTTTGCCCCTGAAAACAAATGGTGATTAAAAATAGCAAACTTGAAAGAACCAGTCACTAAATAGACCTCATCAGTCAATAAAAGGATAAAAATAGGCACTTATTAGCTTTCAGAAATGATCTGTGTATGTATTTGCTGCAGGGAAAAAAATAGAAATGTTATACAAATGTAATAGAAGACGAAATGTATGACAAGCAAAATAAACATAGATAAGATAGCTCTGATAATATTACATTCAGAGCGTGGATTAAGATACCATAATCAACATTTATTATATATAAGTTGTGAAGTTAGATTCATGAGTGAGATTCAGGGTGAGACCCGTTCTTGATTATGCTGCTGGCCTTGCCGAGGCAGCGTGAGGTATAAATGGAGTCAATGGAAGGGAGGTTGGTTTGCGGGACGGTCGGGGGTGCAATTTCCTGCGGTCTTGGATGGAGCTGTTGCCAAATCATACTGTGATGCATCCTGATAAAATGCTTTCTATGGTGCATCTGTAGAAGTTGATAACAGTTGCTTGGGACATGCCAAACTTCCTAAACCTTCTTGACAAGAGTGAAGTTAGAAGTTCAACTCAGGGTTCATTTAATGACCAGGTTCCAAGCATTAGAGCAGGTCCAGACTGTGACAATGAACTGGATTTGCATGAGTAAACAGGGAAAATGGATTTGATGTTCCCCACATTGAATTAGAAGATAAGTACCGTGACAGACTAAAAGTAGTGAATGCTGCCAAGAAAGGTGCTGGTAACCTGACATTGGCAATAAAGTTACAGCTTTAAGGACATGTCTCACTTGTCGATTTTTTCAGGTGACTGCGAGCGTCAATGACTGACACCCGTAAAACCGTCAAGTTGTACGACATACACGCTGACGTATGTGCTGTCCTGCGGGCGACGCCTGGTTAGGGTAAGGGTCAGGTTTAGGGTTAGGGTTAGGGCTAGGGTTAGGGTTGGAGAATGGGAGAAGGGATGGAGAGGGGGAGAAGGGTATGTGAGGGAAGGGGGAGGAGTGGAAAAGGGGGAGAAGAGTGGAGCAGGGAGAAGGGAGGAAGAGGAGGAAGGGGGGCGAGAGGGGATGGGAGAAGGGTAGGGGGGTAGTGGAGAAGGAGGGATGGGGGAGGGAGGGGTGAAAAAGGGTGGAAGGGAGAGGGGAGTTCAGTCTACACACTGAATCCATCCCTGTGAAAAGTTAGAGACGGTGATTGGATCTGGTACGGACCAATACATCTGTAAATAAAACTGAACGACTGAGACATCTTTTCATTTGCACAATTGATTTTATTGTATTAATTATAATATATTAATGTTTAAAATCCATGCATTTGAAGGAAGAATATTTTACAGCCCATCTGTGGTCCCTAACCCTAACTCTAACCCTAACCGGGTGTCACCAGCAGGACAGCATACGTGAGCGTGTGACAGGGCGCACGATACGATGAGACACCCAGATGTCGCCCCTGGATTTTGAACATTCCAAAATCCAAGGGCGACAGGGAGACCCTAAGCGTCACCTTCACGTCACCGCGCATCACTACATGCGTCACCGTGCATCACACCGCGTCACTACCTGACCACGTCGCGGCAACCTCTTTTCAGGCTGTCGCCAAAAATGTCGCCCAAGTGGGACAGGCCCTTTAAAGTTTTGAACACAGACCGTGTTGCAGAGATGATGGACAATTGCCTTCCACTCACCACATTAACAAGAGACCCAAAGAAGATACTATCGTAACGTTTAAGAAACATTTAGAAATGTACATGGATAGGACAAGGTTAGAGGATATGGGCCAAATGCAGGTAGATGGGACTAGTGTAGATGGGACATGTTGGACTGTGTGGGCAAGTTGGCCCTGTTTCCATGCTGTAAGACTCAATGACTCTGGCTATGAGACTTGCCTAAAGCATGGGGACAAAATCTTTCCAAATTCAGTCCTGAAATCAAATCATCTACTAGGTAGATATAAAAAGAGGACTTTGTCTGAATTTGTAAACTGCTAAATGGAAATATGTAAGAGCCTGCGGGCCCTTGATAGGGCATAAGGTCATAAATGATAGGAATAGAATTAGGCCATTTGTTTCATCAAGTCCACTCCGCCATTCAATCATGGCTGATCTATCTCTCCCTCCTAACCCCTTTCTCTGCTTCTCCCCATGCCCCTGAAACCTGTACTAATCAAGGATCTATCTATCTCTGCCTTAAAAATATCCAGTGATGGCCTCCACAGCCTTCTGTGACAAAGAATTCCACAGATTCACCACCCTCTGACTAAAGAAATTCCTCCTCATTTCCTTCCTCAATGTACATCCTTTAATTCTGAGGCTATGACTTCTAGTCCTAAACTTTCCCACTAGTGGAAACAACCTCTCCACATCCACTATCCAAGACTTTCGCTATTCTGAATGTTATAATGAGGTACCCCCTCATTCTTCTGAACTCCAGTGAGTACTCCACTGCCGACAAACGCTCCTCATAGGTTAACTTACTCTTGTAAACCTCCTCTAAACCCTCTCCAGAGCCAGCACATCCTTCCTCAGTCTGACGAAGGGTCTCGACCTGAAACATCAACCATTCCTTCTCTCCACGGATGTTGCCTGGCCCGCTGAGTCACTCCCGCTTTTTGTGTCTATCTTCCTTAGATATGGTGCCATAAATTGCACACAATATTCCAAATGTGGCATTACCAGTGCCTTTTAGAGCCTCAGCATTACATCCCTGTTTTTGTATACAAGCCTTCTTGAAATAAATGCCAACATTGAGTTTCCTTTCTTTACTATCAATTCGACTTGTAGATTGACCTTTTGGGAATCCTGCACTCCCAAATCCCTTTGCACCTCTGATTTCCGGATTCTCTCCCCATTTAGAAAATAGTCTATGCCTTTATTCCTACTACCAAAATGCACGACTTTGCAACACTATATTCCATCCACCACTCGCTGCCCATTCTCCCAACGTGTACAAGTCCTTCTGCAGATTCCCTGCTTTCTCTACACTACCTGCTCTCCAACCTATTTTCGTATCATCCACATACTTGACCATAAAGCCTTCAATCCCCTCGTGCAAATCATTAATATACAATGTGAAGAGACCCCTGCGGAACTCCGATGGATATGAAGAGGACGTTTGCCCTTCTTGGTGAATCGAGCACTTGGGGTCTGCCACTTAGGATGGAAATTAGTTTTTTTTCAGTGGTCCCTGAAACTTTGGAATTCTCATCTAGCGGAGTGGAAGCCGAGTCATTGCATATTTTTAAGGCAGAATTAGATAGTCACCAGATAAAGAAGTGGGATAAAAGTACTTGGGGTAGGCAGGTAGGTGGAGCTGGGGTTATGACCCTTTCCTGCTAATTTTATCTGTGTTTAAATGTAATGTAAACTTGACAATAAATGTAAACTTGAACTTGAACTATATTTGTATGTCTATGATAAAGATGATATTTTGACCCTTAGTCCACTCTGTGATCAGGACTCTACTTTCATCTCGAAAGCAATGGAAGTCAATGCCCTACCTCAATGAGCCTATTCCTGCACTCTCCACCATCGTTTGGTCACATTTGGGCTTGGTTATACAAACTCTGCACCACTTACTTCCATTCATTCAATAGATATGTTAATATGTAGATATACTGTATCTAGATGGTAGCCAAATAAACCACATTTTGCATTGACTAGATGTATATTATGTATTTTTATCAGCTTCAATTTGGATTGTTATGAGTTTGGTGCCAGAACTTAACCCTATCAGTAAGATACCATGTTAGACAAATATCTGACCTCCATGTCAGATGTTAACCTCTCTGGCTGTTTTCCTAATGCAATTAAATTGTAAGAATAAGGCATAATAAGAGACCTTCAACCTTACCAGTCCAGGGTTTTCTCAGAATGAACCTTGTAAAGCAGCTGGGTGGCGCAGTGGTAGAGTTGCTGCTTTACAGTGCCAGAGACCTGGATTCGATCCTAACCATGGGTACTGTCTGTACAGTTTTTTTACGTTCTCCCTGTGACCTACATGGGTTTTCTCCGGGTGCTCCAGCTTTCCCCCACACTCCAAAGACGTACACGTTTGTAGTTTAATTGGCTTTGATAAAATTGTCCCTAGTGTGCTAGGATATTTGCTCGGGGATCGCTGGTTGGCGCAGACTTGCTGTGACAAAGGACCTGTTTCTGTGCGGCATCTCTAAACTAAAGTAAATTAAGCTAAATTAAACTAAATGTTGCTTGTGGAGCTTGTAGCAGATTGAGGATGGCTCACTTCAATAACAATCATTAACTAAGATGTCATGGGTTCCTACATGCCAGCAGAAATTGATGAGAAAGTATTTTGAAATTACATTGGCGAAATAAAACAAGAAACACTTCTTTCCAACTGATTGCATTAACTCAGACATTTCAAAACACTAGGCTAAATTCCATTCAGTTTTCGCAGAGAACGGTTATTACAATTTAAAAGCAAAATGCTAAACTAAAAATACATGCTCAACAGGTCAGGCAATGAGTATAAATGAACAACCAAAAATTAATATTTTAAGTTAACATTTTATCAGAACTGATAAAAAGTTATTGACAAGAAACTACAACTGTTTCTCCCATCAAATATGCTTTTCCGGTTATTTTCTGCCTTTAAGATTATTGCATTTTAGTGTATTCTTTTGATGAGGTGAAGGACAGGAGATGCACTTTCCATGCTGTTTATGTTTGTATCTTGCACAAATTCTGCCTTCTGCTTTCATGTGGTATCTCAAAATGGGCCTCCAATTGTGGCTAGAGATAATAATTGCAAAAATTTCCCAATTCTAATAACTCTTTAGCGTTGCTTCTAATTGCTTCTGACAATATTTCCTTAACTCAAACTCTCCAGTTGCTTACTCGGTGGCAGTTTGCTTTAGAGCCCTTTAATCTGTTCTGTAAGAGAAACATGTAATTTGGTTTGCAGTGGAGATGTCTGCTTGAAGGTTGCTGCTGTAAATGTCTGCAGTAAATAGATTACGGATGTCAGATTAATGTAGTACAGACCCCGAGTAAGTGTGAATCGTTCAAGAGCAGGGGACGGGCATAAAGTAGAGAAGAAATTTGTAAATGTCTAATCCTGAAGTGGTCTTCAACAAAAAACTCCACAGGACTATACAGTGACAAGTGTAAAAATATGTTATGGAAAGCAGAACTATTCAGCAGATGCAGCATTTTGGAGATGTGCAAATCCCCCTGAATTCCAGAGATTAGATTCACGGCTACAAACATTTTTGTTCAGGCAGGTCTTAATTCTGTTTGAAATGCCATCCAAAATGTTATTAGGGTACTTTAACAATTTTGATTTTGTAAGTTGACTGTTTCATGGACCAACAAAATCCTTGCATATTGTTAAATAAAGCATGGAATTAGATAAAGCAATACATATTTTCATACAATTCATATTTAAATGCACAGATTTCAGACATAAGCAGGGGAAATCTATAGTATAAAGATGACACAAAGTGCTGGAGTAACTCAACGGGTCAGGCAGGATCTCTGGAGAACGTGAATAGGCAACGTTTCAGGTCGGGATCCTTTTTCAGACTGAAGAGGGGTACTGACCCGAAACGTCACCTGTCCATGCTTTCCAAAGATGCCGCCTGACCCACTGAGTTACTCCAACACTTTTTTCCCCCTCTTTTGTAAACCTATATTCTCAGTTCCTTGTTTATAAGAATATAGGCTATTTAACAAATATTCTGAATACAATTTGTATTACTATGACTTGTTAAACTTACAGTACCTGCAAGTCCAACAAAACTGCTGAGTTTTATAGCTGGTCTATCAAATGATTCTGACTGAATTTACTGATTGCATTGTAAGAACACTTGGACTTAATGTATGTGCATCAAAATTTTTTGACTGTTTTTGTAATAGACGTTCATCCATTTGTTCCCTCTGGGAATTGGTGTAAGTGGGAAGTGAGTCAGCAGAACCTACCTACTCCCCACACAAATCACTCCTCTGATGGTCAGGCAAAACCACTCAAATTTAAATACTTGAATCTGACACCAGTGATTAAATCGTGTAAAATAGTGTACACATGTTCTACATTCACAAATTAATATTAATAACAGGATTATGCCTCTGAGCTCCAGTTCTGTTTTATTTGCATTAATTCATATTTCTTGCAACAGGGACATTCGGCACAATTTACTCCCTTCTTTCACTTTGGTGACAAGACCCTTTAGACTTAAGATTTTATAGATACATCGTGGAAACAGGCCATTCGGCCCACCGAGTCCACGCTGACCAGCCATCACCCCATCCATACACTAGCACTGTCCTACGCACTAGGGCCAGTTTTATCATTTTTACTGAAGCCCAATAACCTACAAACCTGTACGTCTTTAGAGTGTGGGAGGAAACCGGAGCACCTGCAGAAAACCCACGCGGTCACGGGGAGAACTTACAAACTCCGTGCAGGCAACATCCGTGGTCAGGATCGAACCCATGTCTTTAGAGCTGTAACGTCTGCACCACCATGCTGCCCTATTACAAAACATGATAATTCTGACTCAACAGTCCGAGTCAGAATGAGATGCAGCACAGAAACAGCCTCTGCAGCCATTCCAGTCCATACCGATGATCAACTACCCACTTACACTAATGTCACACTACACCAATGTACGATAATCTCACATCCACAACAACTGCCCTCATACTCCACTACTCACCTACACACTAGGGGCAATTTACAATGACAAATTAACCCATTGATGCAATACAATGAGCGTGATCGGATGGCAGATCTGCCTTCATTTAGAAAAGCTCCATGAAGTTTGTCAAAAGTGATGCAGCCCCCTAATTATTTGTGAAAGTCAGGAACAAGCACAACAGCTGGTGTGAGACCATTATGTTTTGAATTTGGAACAGGATATCAAAATTATATAGGATTAACAATTAACTGATTATATGAATTATGATTAAAATGGTTGTCAGCATCCAAGAGCTGTAAATTATTTCTGCATCAGTGAGTTGTGGTACAACAACCCCCAGTGCTTTGTTGCAGTGTGGTATAACAGCTTGACACTAATGGGAGACTGTGTGATGAATAGCTGCCACAGATCAGATAAGGATGCTTAATCCTGCCCTTGAACTGTGTCTACCTAGGACAAGAGCTATCAGGATACAGTCGTCCTCCTCCCACATGGACATGTCACAAACACACCAATAATGATTTCAATAACTGAGAATAGAGTGCGAGAGAATACATTGGACTTCAAGTACTGGGGGTACAAGTGTTGTTCACGTAAGTGCGAGTTCATGTAAGTCACTTGATGCGTAAATCAGGGAGTGCCTGTATTTGGAATAAAATATGAGTCAGAAATGAGACTGATAACATTGGTATCAATGTTCCGATAGAGCAGAAGTTTGAATCATTAGCCTGTGACTCACAGAGTCAAATGCCTTGTGAGGGGCTTGTCCCACTTAGGTTATTTTTTAGGCGACTGCCGGTGACTGTCATGGTCGTAGCAGGTTGCCGGTAAAACGGCAACTGGACCCCCCCCTTGTGACAATGTCTACGACAAGCTACAACAACCTACCACCTAGTCGACGTCAAGCTACGCAAGTTACCGACAACCGGCGACCCATTAGGACGTTCAGTCGCCGGTACCTGTCGCCGGTTGATGTAGGTTGACGTGGGTAGTCGCCAATGGAATTCACTGTAGTCAGCACCAGCAACGACAACATACGTCACCTGGCGACAACCCACAACTGCACCTACGTCAGGAGAAGTCAAGTTACGCTCATTGGCGTCAACCCACTGTTGCCGAAAAATGTTGAACATGTTGAAAATCCAGCGGCGACCAGAAAGACGTTACGACTCTTTGGGCGACTGAGGAGACTACTCACGACCATACAGGTGACACCCCGGTGACTACATGGCGACAGCCTATTCACCTGTAGTCGCCTAAACAATAGCCTAAGTGGGATAAGTCCTTAGAAACTACAGCAATGTCCGTTTTATTCCTCTTGACCCTTATTGTACGTTTGCTCAAGGTTGCAATAATGTTTATTATAAGTGGGATGACCTACTGTATAAAAAATCCTGATTGTTTTATATTCAGGTGATCGTATTGCCAATTACTTTGCCTATATCTTTGTGGATGCCCATAAAAGCAGGACTTGCACGGGCTTATTTAGACCAGGATTATAATGTTTGTGCAGTATGAATCCCAGGACTGCAAGTGCTCATGGAGTTCTGTTTGAATTGCTAGACCTTAATCAAAAGTTATCTGTCACCAATTTAAAGATTGAGCAGGCAATCCTTCTATCTTAACGTAAATATTTCATTCACTAAATGTGGACAATGAGCTCCATATATTGTGTAGGAAGGAACTGCAGATGCTGGTTTAAACCGAAGATAGACACAAAAGGCTGATTAACTCAGTCTGAAGAAGGGTCTCAATCCGAAATATCATCTGTTCCTTTTCTCCAGAGATGATGCCTGTCCTGCTGAGTTATTCCAGCTTTTTGTGTCTATCTTGAGCTCAATATATTTCCCTATTTATTCTTTCGAGTAGGTTCTGGGGTTGATTGCCGCATGTAAACCATGTCCCTCGGGGCATGGATACACTGCACACACTAGTCCAGTAGGTTAGTTCCACGCCTGTCGGAAGCTAGTTGGTGGTAAAGTGCTGCATTGCAGTGAGGAATTGAGGAAAGGTTTGGGATAACAAGGTTTAATCCCTGAATTGTTTAGGATAACAAGGTTTAATCTCAGCGGGCGCCACACAATGGCGGCCTCGCCAACAGTCTGTCTGTCTCTTTGTCTTGTTTTGTTATTCTTAGTGAGTTTTAAAAGTTTGTGTTAAAGTTCTCTGGTTTGTTTTATGTAGTGGGGAGGGGGGGGGTTGGGGGAAACTTTTTTTCAATCTCTTACATTGCCGGAGATGCGATTGTTTTCCGGATCGTATCTCCGGTCGCTCTGCAGCCTAACATCATGGAGCTGGAGGCTTTGCTCGGGACTGACTTTGAGCCCCACCGCGGGGCCGTGGACTTACCATCGGAGCCTGATCCCTTGCCTGGGATCGACGCTCTAACCGCGGCCTGTGGATTTTAACATCGCGGAGCCCGCAGTCTCGGGTAGAGACTGAGTCAGGAAGCTCCAACGACGCAGAAGGTTCGACTAGCCCCGACCCGGGGTCTGATCGCCTGGCGCGGAGACCTGACATCCCCCCCCGATGCAGGAGCTTGATCGCCCCGATGCAGAGGGTCCGACTGCCGGCTACGGGGGCCAGGATCACTCCGTCAACGAAAGGTTCGAGGCCCCCGACCGCAGCAGAACAAAGAGGGGAAGAGATTGAACTATTTTTCGCATTCCATCGCAGTGAGGAATGTGGAGGAGTCACTGTGGTGGATATTAATGTTAAAATGTATTTTGTGTGTCTTGTTGCATTTTATTGGTATGACTGTATGGCAAATCAAATGTCTCATATGTTGCAAAACATACTTGGCTAATAAAGTACTATTATGATTATGATTATGATGATTATGAAAAGTCTGCACTGAAATAGCGTCTGTTGTTGATTCACTAATTAGGATCATAGCTTGCCTGCTTGTGACACCTGATAAAGAAGTATATAAAATTATCAGAGGGATAGATAGGTTTGACAGAGCAGAACCTATTTCCGAAGATAGAAATGTCAATGTCTAGAAGGCATAGTTTAAGGTGAAAGGGGCAAAGTTTAAAATAAATTGCAGGGTGGGTGGTTGGTACATGGAAAGAATGGCTGGGGATGGTGGTGGAGGCAGACGGGATAACGGTATTTAAGAGGTTTTTATATAGGCACACGGATATGCAGGGAATGGAAGGATCTCTCCAGAGACCCTGGAGGTTCTACTGCAGTTGTACAGGGCCTTGATGAGACCACGCCTGGAGTATTGCGTACAGTTTTGATCTCCTAAGCAGAGGAAATACATTCGTGCCATAGAGGGAGTACAGAGAGTGCAGAGACGGTTCACCACTTTCATATGAAGACGGATTCCTGGGATGTCAGGACTTTCATATGAAGAAAGACTGGATAGACTCGGCTTTTAATCGCTAGAAGTTAGGAGATTGAGGGGGGGGGGGGTGTGAAACATCTTTTTAGAAACGTACAAAAATGCGACTCTCTGGAGGCGTAGCCAGCCAGGACTTACCAACGGCGAGGCTGGCCGTCTTCGGGGCTGTAACGACGGTGGCCCGACTCGCTGATGTGGTGTTCCAGCTTTCGGCAGCGGCCCGGAGCTGATGAAGCGGCCCGGAGCTGATGCAGCGGGACTTGGAGCTGATGCAGCGGGACTCGGAGCTGAGGCTGTGGTGGGCCCGAACTCGGAGAGGAGATGGCGTTCCGGCTTTCGGCAGCGGTGACATCACCACGGAGGTCCGCTGGACTGGAGGGCGGCATATTCGGCCTGGATCGCCTCAGCGCAGAGGGAGAACAAGGAGGGAAGAGACAGAGACTAAGACTTTTGTCTCCATCATAGTGAGGAGGTGCTTCGTGAACTCACTGTGGTGGATGTTAATTTGTGTTTATCGTATGTTTTGTTATTTATCATTATTGTGTATGACTGCAGGCAACGTAATTTCATTCAGACCGAAAGGTCTGAATGACAATAAAGGAATCAAATTCAAACTCAAATTCGATTGTTCCCGATGTTGGGGAAGTCCAGAACAAAGGGTCACAGTTTGAGGATAAGAGAGAAGTCTTTTAGGACCGAGATGAGAATTTTTTTTTTCACACAGAGTGGTGAATCTGTGGAATTCTCTGCTACAGAGGGTGGTTGAGGCCAGTTCATTGGCTATATTTAAGATGGAGTTAGATGTGGCCCTTGTGGCTAAAGGGATCAGGGGGGTATGGAGAGAAGGCATGTACAGGATACTGAGTTGGATGATCAGCCATGATGATATTGAATGGCGTTGCAGGCTCGAAGGGCCGAATGGCCTACTCCTGCACCTATTTTCTATGTTTCTATGTTTCTATGTTTCAGAGATGCTGCCTGTCCCGCCGAGTTACTCCAGTATTTTGTGTCCATCTTCGGAGAGATATGGATCACGTGCAAACAGAGGAGATTAGTTGAACCTGACTTCATGTTTGGCACAAACATTATGGGCAAACGGGGCTGCATTCCTGTGGGAAAAGGATCTGCAGATGCTGGTTTACAATGAAAAGACAGATAGTGCTGGAATACCTCAGCGGGTCAGGCAGCATCCCTGGAGAATGCGGATCCACAATGTTTCAGGTCCCGATCTGAAACATCCTTTATCCATGTTCTCCAGGAATCCTGCCTGACCTGCTGAGTTACTCCAGCACTTGTGTCTTTTTTTTTGGGCCTGATCCTGTGCTGTACTATTTTATGTTCTATGAGTCTGATATATTTTGAAGGTGAATCTATGTGTTGCTGAGAGTAATATTCTATTAGATTGGAATTTAACTACTTTATTCAAAAATAGGTGGTAGGAAGCAGGAAACTGCACATGTGGTCAGCTCAATAACTGTCATCAGGAAAATCAGAGAAGCAATTGTTAAGATGTTATAGCAGGGAACTTAAAAATGTCACGGTAATGAGGCAAAGGGAACACGGAATTCAGTTTAGTTTTGTTTAGAGATACAGCATGGAAACAGGCCGTTTGGCTCACCGTGCCATCCATCGATCAACTGTTCACATTAGTTCTATTACACTCTGGGAACAATTTACAGAGGCCAATTAACCTACAAACCTGCACGTCTTTGGGATATGGGAAGAAACCGGAGCACCCGGAGAAACTCCAACGCGGTCACTAGAAGAACGTACAAACTTCGTACCGAAAGCAGCCGTAGTCAGGATTGAACCTGGGTCTCTGGCGCTGCAAGGTAGCAACTCTACCCCTCACCATGGTGCCTCGCCTATATGAAAGGGAAATTGTGCTTGACCAAATTATGAAGTCTCATGAATAAATAACTTGCGGGTAGATAAAGGGGAACTGGTGCATGTGATATACTTACATCTCCAGAAGACATTCCCAAGGACTCCCGTACAGGTTTGTGGGTTAATTGGCTTCTGTGAAAAAAAAAAGGTCCGTAGTGTGTGGGATTGTGCTAGTATATGGGGTGATCGCTGGTTGGTGCGGGTTCGGTGAGCCAAAGGGCCTGTTTCCACGCTGTATCTCTAAAGTCCATGGTCTAAGGATTGAGGTAGATGTCAGCGAATACTCTCTTGAACTTCTACTGGTGTATGGTGTGTATTGACTGGTTGCATTATGGCCTCATATTTTCAACTTGAACGACCACGAACGAAGGACATTACAGAGAGTGGCAGACACTGCCCAGTCTATCTCGGGTACTGACCTTCCCACCTTCAATGGGATTTTTGGGAAATGCTGCCTCAAAAAGGCAACCATCATCATCAAACAGCCACACCATACTGGCCAACCTCTCATTTCACTCCCATCGAGAAGAAGGTATTAGCATCTGAAAACTGTGACCACCAGCTTCAAGAACAGCTTCTTTCCAATAACCAACAGGCTCTTCATACAAACTTAAGAGCTGTTCAACTATGAACTGCCGCGGCACTAAGGACTTCAGGCATTTTTGCACTAGTATTGGGGTTATTGGTTTATTGATTTTTTTTATCAATAAACCATATTGTCAACGTATCGTGACTACAGACTACATACATATTATCAACGTGTATCGTGACTACAGACCTGTTAGTCTGCTGCCAGCAAGAATTTCATTGTTCCGTTGTTGACACACATGACAATTAAACACATTTGACTTCTAAGAAAGTATGTTGAGATCTGCGTCTATTAATCGTTCTGCTATTTTGTCTTCGATACCCAGCAAATGATGTTACAAACAGTTAAAGGTTGTAAGCCCAAAGAAAAATTGAGAAAAGGGAAGGTTATTCAGCCCGTTATGTTGGCTCGATCGAATAGACTGCTTAATCTGCACCCTATGGATGGATTCTAAATTAACGTTCAAAGGGGAATAAATAAATCAAGAAAAGGAAACCATGAGAAATGTCTCTGTGAATCTCAAAGGTAAGTGAAAACTCAAAGTCATCAATCAAGCATTACAGCACACATTATTTAACCAGGAATTAGGCTGTATTCTACATCTGGCATTGCCAAGCCCCCGATGGTATTAAAACCGAGGAGTGATCCAAAATGCGTGCAATCATTATCCCTGCTTTACAACCTTCAGCCTTCTGCTTATCAAGCTCTTTTTTTAAGAGTCAAGTGCCACAACTGTAACTTTCCTATGACAGATGTCTGTTCCATGTGTCTTTCTGAGAAATAAAATACTTTCCTCATCACTCTTCTGCCTTGCACACGAGTTTGCAATATTTCAAACAATTCATTTTTGAAGATATTAATTTTGCTGTCACTGAACACCCCAGGGGTAAAATTGATTTTTATAATCAATTTGGAAGGGAATCTATAGACAATGTTGCATTGTGGAATGGACTTACTTCCCAATTTACTAATTCCAAATTAACAAACCTGGCATTAAAGATGAGGAGATTAAAGACTAAATCAAGTAAGTCATTGAATGAAAATATCAGCCTAAAAGAAAAACTATGATTTAAATATTTCTTGAACTGAATGAGTTCAAATATTTCATTACCATATTCTGTAATTGTTATGTACAAGTTGCTACATAAATAGGAAACTGATTTAATGGGGTGGCACGGTAGCGCAGTGGTAGAGTTGCTGCTTTACAGCGCTTGCAGTGTCGGAGACCCGGGTTCGATCCCAACTACGGGTGTTGCCTTTATGGAGTTTGTACGTTCTCCCCGCGACCGAGTGGGTTTTCTCTGAGATCTTCAGTTTCCTCCCACACTCCAAAGATGTACAGATTTGTAGATTAAGTGTGTATAGGCTTGTGTTAATGTATGGGGATCGTTGGTCGGTGTGGACTCGGCGGGCTGAAGGACCCGTTTCCCTGCTGCATCTCTAAACTAAACTAAGCTAAACTAATGATTTAACCATGTAGAAGCTCCCGAAGGGCCACATGCTGCTGCCATGCCCTTTCAGCACACCTGCGGTGGATCGGGAACCCTAGCTGGAGTGCGAGCCTCATCCGCGGCTCATCTCCTGCTCGCCCCCCAACATTGGGAACCGAAGAGGAAGGTGAAGGGGGTCGACGATGGTGGCAGATAGACAAAGGGCCGGTAAGAAGATCCAGGTGTCTTAAATTCCCTGTCCTCAAGGTCGGCTGTGGGAGGTGCCCCCGGAGAATGAAGGCTGAAGATGGCCAGGCAAGGAGAGAGAAGATGGTTTGCGGGACGATCTGGATCAACACCATTATTCCATCAAAACTGATCACCAAACTCGGTAACCTGGGCATCGACCCCTCCCTCTGCAACTGGATACTGGACTTTCTAACCAACAGACCCCAGTCTGTGAGGTTAGACAAGCACACCTCTTCAACCCTCACCCTGAACACCGGCGTTCCACAGGGCTGTGTGCTGAGCCCCCTCCTCTACTCCCTCTTCACCTATGACTGCACACCTGTACATGGTACTAACACCATCATCAAGTATGCAGATGATACAACGGTGATTGGCCTCATCAGCAACAACGATGAGCTGGCCTACAGGGAGGAGGTCCAGCACTTAGCTGCATGGTGCGCTGACAACAACCTGGCCCTTAACTCCAAGAAGACCAAGGAGCTCATTGTAGACTTCAGGAAGTCCAGAGGCGGCACGCACACCCCCATCCACATTAACGGGACGAAGGTGGAACGTGTTTCTAGCTTCAGGTTCCTGGGAGTCAACATCTCCGATGACCTCTCTTGGACCCACAATACCTCTACTCTGATCAAGAAGGCTCATCAGCGTCTCTTCTTCCTGAGGAAACTGAAGAAGGTCCATCTGTCTCCTCAGATCCTGGTGAACTTCTACCGCTGCACCATCGAGAGCATCCTTACCAACTGTATGGTATGGGAACTGCTCTGTCTCCGACCGGAAGGCATTGCAGAGGGTGGTGAAAATTGCCCAACGCATCACCGGTTCCGCGCTCCCCTCCATTGAGTCTGTCCAAAGCAAGCGCTGTCTGCGGAGGGCGCTCAGCATCGCCAGGGACTGCTCTCACCCCAACCATGGACTGTTTACCCTCCTACCATCCGGGAGGCGCTACAGGTCTCTCCGTTGCCGAACCAGCAGGTCGAGGAACAGCTTCTTTCCGGCGGCTGTCACTCTACTCAACAACGTACCTCGGTGACTGCCAATCACCACCCCCCCCGGACACTTATTATTTTTTTATTCAAATCGTTTGCTATGTCGCTCTTCAAGGGAGATGCTAAATGCATTTCGTTGTCTCTGTACTGTACACTGACAATGACAATTAAAATTGAATCTGAATCTGATGTCGACGGCTGCAACGGGCTTTTATGAAGGAATGGCGACGTTTTGGGTCGAGACCCTTCTTCAGACTGATGTCAGGGGAGGGGGCGGGACAAAGATAGAATATAGTCGGAGACAGTAAGACTAGTGGGAGAACTGGGAAGGGGAAGAGGATGGAGTGAGATAGGAAGGGCTATCTGAAGTTAATGAAGTCTATTTTTTCAGAGTGAGGCCTAGCGCAAATTGGAAATCCTCCAAACTCATCTATTGTATCCGCTGTTCCAGGTGTCAACTTCTCTACATCGGTGAGACCAAGCGCAGGCTCAGCGATCGTTTCACTGAACTTCTCCGCACAGTCCGTCTTATCCTATCTGATCTCCCGGTGGCCCAGCACTTCAACTCCCCCTCCCATTCCCAATATGACCTTTCTGTCCTGGGGCTCCTCCGTTGTCAGAGTGAGGCCCAGTGCAAATTGGAGGAGCAGCACCTCATATTTTGCTTGGGTAGCTTACTAACCCCAGCGTTATAAACATTGACTTCTCTAACTTCAGATAGCCCTTGCTTTCTCTCTCCATCCCATTGTATCAACCTTGTGTTTGTGTATGGCTGTAATCTTACTGATTTGCACGCACAAATGAACTTTACGATACCTTGGTACACATGATAATAAAGAACTATTGAACCATTTTCTTCTATTACTCGGTCAGCACATCATTGTGTCATGTGTGCAACACCAAACAACCAATGCCAACATGAGTGAGTGTTTGGAGCTTGTTATTGGCCTTTAGAGTATACCTCACAAGATGTTTCTTTTTTCTCACCACTTAATCCTTAAGTTTCTAACGTGCTCCAGAGATATGAATTGCATAGCTTGACATATAACTTGTCTCCAAAGAAATTCACAACAGCTAATCCATGATCTTGAAAATATTCCCAAATTAGAAAGAAAAGTAACCTCTTAAGAGGTTCAGGTATTTTAACATGATAATGCATTCAGCTAAAGAGCCTTGTACAGAATTTTTCAATTCTACTTTTAATTTAGAGTTACAGCGTAAACAGGTCCTTCAGCCCCCCGAGTCCGCGCCGACCAGCGGTCCCCGTACACTAGCCTTCTCCTGCACACTAGGGACAAACTACAATTTTTACCCAAGCCAATTAACCAACAAACCTGTACGTCTTTGGAATGTGGGAGGAAACCGGAGCGCCCGGAGAAAAGGGAGTCACAGGGAGAATGTACAAACTCCATACAGACAGCACCTGTGGTCAGGATCTAACCCGGGTCTCTGGCGCTATAAGGCACTCAACTCTACCGCTGTGCCACTGTGCCACCCGAAACAATGAGATGTCTACATTAACTGCCAAAGTCCTTGTTGAATCATGTTATATTTTTGTAATGTTCTTTCCTAAGTACATTACCAGATGTATGGAAACACATGGGACAGGTGAATGAACTTTTGTTAGTGTTCTTAATGGCATTATTGCACCTTTCTGACATCTTTTGATGAAAGTTAGTAGGTGTAACTTTACTCCGGGGTGAGGATCAAAAGGGCAATCTTTAAGGCGCATGTAAGATAATTTTTTATTAGTTTTGCTAACTTGATTGTTTTGCTTTAGATGTAGCATCGTTTAGGTGATAAATTTGTCAAAGCTACCAATAATCTCTGTAGCAAGCAACTGTAATAGTTAGAATGTAGAAACAAGGAACAGCAAATGCGGGTTTACAAAAAAACCCACACAAAGCGTTGGAGAAACTCAGCGGGTCAGGCAGCATCCCTGGAGAACATTGGATAGGTGGCGTTTTGGAACAAGACCCTTCCTCAGACTGATTCTAGAGGTTGGTGGAAGGAGAAGAAATCAAGAAGAGAGGAGGGGCATAACAGAGTGTAACGGGTAATAGGTGAACACAGGCAAAGGGGGGGGGGGGGGGGGGGTGATAGGAAGATGGTTGGATGGTTGGCCAAAGGATTGAAGAGTTACGAGTTGTTAAGCCAGGAGAGGGAATGTAGGTAGACGTGGAGAGGGAGGGGAGAAATAGGTGCAGATTAGGTGTGTATGGGAGAGGGGGAAGAAGGAGAGGTGTGGGAGAAAAAGGAGAGGGGGAGGGGGGAGGTTGTTGGAGGTTACGTAAAATTGGAGAATTCAATGCTCATACCATTAAGTTATAAGCTACTGTGGTAAAATATGAGATGTTGTTCCTCCAGCTTGTGTGTGGCCTCATTCTTGCAATGGAGGAGGTCCAGGACAGAAAGGTCAGTATGGGAATGGGAAGGAGTCTTAGCAACTGGGAAACCTGGCCGGTGAGTTCCTCAATTGGTAATGCCATGAAACCACTCATGAAACAACTGATGGCGTTGATAAAACCCATTGTATTTACATCTGTTGCCTGCCAATTCAGTACCATCATAAGATCATACGTGATAGGAGCAGAATTGGGCCATTCGACCCATCAAGTCTACTCCGCCATTCAATCGTGGCTGATCTATCTCTCCCGACTAACTCCATTCTCCTGCATTCTCCATATAACCACTGACACCCGTAATAGTCAAGAATCTATCTATCTCTGCCTTAAATATATCCATTGCTTTTGCCTCCACAGCCTTCTTGGAACAACTTTCTAATCATTATTGACATTGGTTCATTATTTTAACTTGCATTGAGATACTTTGTTTTTTATACTGTCCAGACTGATCATATCATACATGAATACAAAAGGTAGTGCAAAAGAACGAAAGAGAGTGCTAAATATATAGAATGTAGAAAGATGGGCCTGTAGTTGAGCCTGAAACTCAGGTGAGGTGACAGCTCCGGCCCGCTGATGGGCGGTGGAGAGGCGAGGGTCTGCAGGGGGTTAGAGTAAAGATTTCCCCTCCTGCGACACTCAGTCTGAAGAACGGCCTATTCCTGAAATGTCTCCTATTCCTTCCCTCCAGCGATGCTGCCTGACCCGCTGAGTTACTCCAGCATTTTGTGTCCATCTACAGAATATAGAAAGCTTCAAATTCCTAGGAGTAAATATCACCAATAACTTATCCTGGACCATCCATATTGAAGCAATAGCCAGGAAAGCACACTGACTCATCTACTTCCTTAGAAAGCTCAGAAATGGCGGCATGTCCCAACAACTCTCACCAACCCCTACAGATGCACCATCGAAAGCATTTTATCGGGATGCATCACAGCATGGTTTTGGAACAGCTCCATCCATGGCTGCAAGAAATTGCAGAGAATTGTGGACGCAGCCCAGAGCATCACTCAATGTCCATGTCTATGTCTATGTCTATAAACCAACCTCCCTTCCATTGACTCATTACACTTCACACTGCCTCGCCTAGACCACCAGCATAATCAAGGATGAGTTGAACCCTGGCCACTCCCTCTTCTCCCCTCCTTTCTACCTTAATTTCTTAAGACCCTGAAAGATAGTGTGTATTGTAGAAACAAGCAACTGCAGAGGAGAAGTGCTGGAATAATTCAATGGATTAGGCAACATCCCCGGAGGTGACGTTTCAGCTCAGGACCCTTCTTCATGTGTTGTGTTTAGTACTGTTCTTTGGAAGATTAAACAGCTGGCACAGGATGATTGAAAAGTCTAAAAATTTGCAAGATATTCAATGTCTGCCAAACATAAATTCCCCTTCATAGTTCTACATACAAATCAACGAGTACATAGGGATCGTATCGAAGAGTTTCTGATCTTACATCATTGCTCATTTACAGTTGAAATAGCATCAATCCATTTGCCCTTATTAGACGGTACCTGACTAATCAATTTTAATTATGCTTTGTAAATTAAAAAAAATAATTCTTATTTCAAATTTTGCACATGAATTTTAGAGAAATCAACTGCATTGTAATTAATGCTTTGTAAAGTTAATTGGTATTTCATTGCATTTTATCCAAAATAGTTACTTTGGTGTCATTGACTACAATCCTAGGTCACAAGTTTGGGTGAATCAAGTTGTTGTTTTTGCTTGCCCTTGCTCTTTGGAATTGATTACTCAGGAATAAAGGCAATTTAACATGTCCAAAGTTCAGATCTGGTAATTAAAGAAACAAATGGAATTTGTCATGGAAAACAGTGATAAGGGTTTATTGGCATTTAATAAAACCGATTTAACAATTAAAATGATCAACATGACAGAGCTTATCATATTTGTGTAATTATGAATGGAATGATGATACAGTCACAGTATAGAAATTATTGCCTGAAGAACTTCAGTTGTTTTATTGCTGTTGTTTGAGAACATCCGTATATCATATCTTTCTTCCAGAATTAACAATGCCCCAGCCTTTAAAAAACATGAGCATTGAAGGGATTTTAGAATTCAATAAAGCATGAACAGGCAATTGATTAAAAAAATCAATAGAACAAGAGACTTAAAAACACATTTGTAAATGCTTCTTAAATAAAAGGGAAGAAATTGCCCAGAGTGAAATGGATCAGTGCACTTTCTAAGCCAAGATAGGAAAAGTTATATTGGGGAATAAAGATGGCAGAGATATGAACACTGCAAAAGCCACAAAAGGACATGGCAAAAATAGCGATCAACCGTGGATATAGTGAGCTTGAGGTTCTTAAAGCAACCTTTTACACCGAACACAGTGGCGGAGCAGTAGAGTTGCTGCCTTACAGCGCCAAAGACCCAGAATCGATCCTGATCGCAGGTGCTGTCTGCACTGAGTTTGTACGTTCTCCCCGTGACCACCTAGGTGTCCCTGGATGCTCTGGGCTCCTCTCACACTCCGAAGACGTGCAGGTTTGCAGGTTGGTTGGCGTTGGTGAAAATTGTAAATTGTCCCTGGTGTGTAGGATAATACTAGTCGGTGGTCGACGTGGACTCGGTGGGCCGAAGGGCCGGTTTACTCGCTGTATATTTAAAGTCCAAAGTCTAATGCCAAATTTCCTAGACTCCAGAATGGTTTTGAGAACTGAAAGATAGTAAACAAAATTCCCAAAAGGAATGTAAGGGAAATTGGGAATTTTCGGTCACTTGTCCAGACATCAGTAGTGGAGAAAGTTCTGGGATTTATTGTTATGGATTTTTGAGCAGGGCATTTAGTGATTTTTAGCATGATGAGATAGGAGCCTGTCTGGAGAGGGAAGGCATGGAGTCCGGCCCCATGGAGCGGAGAGGAAGGAGTCGGAACAGAGGGCCGGTAAGCAGATCGGCTGTGGGATGATGTGCAATGCACCTCACCTGTAGAGTGGGCCGCTGTAGGGCCTGCAGCAGCCTGGGGCTTGGCTGGACGAGGCGCTGCTCCAAAAGATCGAGTGTGTGGACTAGACATAGCCTGCAGTGGTGAAGCACCTAACAACAAATGGGACTTGACAACGGCACCAAATCTGGCGACTCTGTATATTGTCTCAGTGTACTACCCCTGTACTGTATCTGACACATTTATCTAAGATGTAAGTGCTTATGTATAGCGATACTTGTATTGAACTGTATACAAATATGACTTTCACTGTACCTCGGTACATGTGACAAATAAAGTACCATTGAACCATTTAATATAATGGAATACTCCACACATACCTGGATGAGCATGGATTCAACAATAAGGGTTTCGGCCTGAAACGTTGCCTATTTCCTTCGCTCCATAGATGCTGCTGCACCCGCTGAGTTTCTCCAGCTTTTTTGTGTAACCTCCCATAAAGCTCAGTTGCTTCCAGGACAAAGCTTCCTGCTTGATTGGCTTCCTGTTCACCACATCTAGCTTTCACTCCTAACTACTGGGTCACCATGACACCATGACATTCCTCTCCAATAGCTGCAGTTACAGTTGCGGTTACCGTTTAGCAACTCCCAAATGCTTGACCGGTGCAGCCAGGAAGACGAGGTAGTAGATAGGGGGGAGCATCACCACTTGCAGGTTCGCTAAGTCATGCCATCCAAACTTGGAAATGCATCACCATTCCTTCATCACTGTTGAATCCCAAACCTGAAAGTTTTTACACCTTAGGATTGTAGTGTAAGTTTATTTCAGAGGTCAAGACAATGCCCAAGAAGGAGAGCAACATATAGTATTGTGGGGCATTTAAGTATGCATATTGTCCAGCCAAGATGATCTCATCCAGTAAATTAATGTGAAAAGTTTAGAGATACAGCATAGAAACAGACCATTTGGCCCTCCAAGTTCAAGCCGACCAGCGATCATGCCATGCACTAGCACTATCCAACATACAAGGGCAATTTACAATTTAAAGAGGCCAATTAACCTATAAACCTGCACGTTTTTGGAGTGTGGGAAGAAACCGGAGCACCCGAAGAAAACCCACACAGTCACAGGGAGAACATACAAACTCCGTACAGACAGCACACGCAGTCAGGATCAAACCAGGGTCTCTGGCCAGCAACTCTACCGCTGTGGCACTGTTTACTTTAAAAAAAAAAAATCTGATTAATAAAAGAGATCCCATAATGTAATTGCATTGTCAGAAAATATGTTAGAAAATGCCATTTTAGAAGTTGCTTGAGAAGAGCAGGTGAATGGTCATGTGGGTAAATATTAGCAGGAATTGAGGACTGGCTCACCGTCAGAAAAACGAGAGTAGGTATAAATGGACTATTTCTTATATTGGCATGGTGTAACCAGTGAGGAACTGAAAAGATCAAAGCTTGATCTTCAGTTATTTATTATCTAGATGAATGGGGAGACTAAAGACATTTGCCCAGGAAGTGGAGAAACAAAAGTCTGATGAAGCAAAAAGTAAATTGCTGGAGAAACTTGACGAGTCAGGCAGCATCAGTGAAGGGAAATGGCCAGTTGGCATTTTGAGTCGAGACACTTTTTCAGCCAGATGTTGCCTGATCCACGAAATTCCACCAACAGTTGGTTTTGGTCTTATCCAAGCAAGGTTTATCCATATTTTTCATGCCCAAATCAACAAATCAATTTAACACAGACAACAAACAAATTTCTGCTATTAGATACAGACAAGATCGCTATTTGGTTGGCGGCGCGACTCACCCGTTGCAGCGGCCCCTACAGCCTGTCTGTCTTTTTTTTTAAATTTTTGTCTAGTTAAATGTAGTGTTTGGTGTTTTTTAATATTGTTTTTAAATGTGTACATGTGGGGGGCGGGGGGGGGGGGAAGGGGGAAACTGTTTAAATCTCTTCCCTGTCCGGAAGACCCGACCTTTTCCCTGTCGGGTCTCGGTTGTCGTTGGGGCCGAGCGGCCTCCAACCTGAATGACCCGGAGGCTCGGGAGACTGCGGAGCTGCGGACTCACCATCGTGGGGCTGGCCGGCCTCGGAGCGTGGGGAGCGGTGGTGACTCGCTGCTGCGACTCGACTCCTGGGGCTCGGAGGCTCCAGCAACGCAGCCGCAGGTCCGGTGAACTGGGACATCGGGAGCTCGCGGGTCCGGGGGGAGAGACCGCTTCCCGGAGCTCCCACAACGCGACTTCTCCAGCCCGTATCGCGGGGTTGGAACAACCCGGACCGGGACCGTACATCACCTGGCGCGGCTTCATGGCCGTGGGACTCACCATCGCCCGTGGGGGTTCCAACCTTGTACTTTCAGACCGGGAGCGGGGCCGTAAATCGCCCCGCGCGGCCTAAAATGGCCGTGGGACTTATCATCACCCGCCTGGGGCTTGGACATCGGGAGAGAAATTGAGAGCAGGGGAGAGAAAAGACTTTGCCTTCCATCACACTGGGTTCACTGTGATGGATGTTTGTGTGAATTTAATTGTGTGTATGTCTGTAGGACATTGTCTTTGTTTGTATGGCTGTGGAAACAACATTTTGTTTGAGTCTCACTGGGGCTCAAATGACAATAAATTTGTATTGTATTGTATTGTATTGTATTTATACTTTTCTCAGTTCTGCCCTAATGCCATAAATTGTAGCTTAAAGGCAGTCAATTACCTTTGTTGAATTCCCGGAATACAATCATGGGTCCAACCACACAACTTGGTTTCTTTTTGAGTTATTTAAAGGCCAATTCGTTGGCATTGGAACACTGGCTGGGAAGCAAAAGAACACACTGCCTGTGAACACTACCCAGTCCATCACACGTACTGGCTTCCCCACCACCATCCAAGGGATCTACAGGAGTTGCCACCTCACAAAGGCAGCCAACATCATCAAGGATCCACTCCACACTGGCCACACTCTCATTTCACTCCTGCCATCGTAATGACGGTTATTGGAGCCTGAAAACTGTAAAGTACAGGTTCACGAACAGGTTTTTCCCAACAACCATCTGGCTATTGAAAACAAGAAAGTTCAACTAAACTCCGAACTACAAACTGCCCTGATTGCACGAGAGACTTCAGCCTTTGCTTTTGTTTTTACACTATTTCATTTTAATTTATTGTACTTTTGATGTTGTTTATTAAGGTAGCTACTGAGTACTCTGTTCACAGACCCATTGTGCTGCTGCTGCGAGTAAGAATTTCATTGTTCCGTTACAGAAATCTATTGACTCTCGACTATCTTGACTCTTGACACTGCAGGCAGTTCTGGTGGTGCAACAGCTGACCTAGTGTGCTATTAACCCATTGACGTGCTTTATCCCTTTTATGTGCAGGAGGGCAAGCTTCTCACATGTAACATCCCTGAACCGTGGTATGAATATTGATTTCTCACACTTCAGATAGCCCCGGCATTCCCTCTCTCTCTATCCCTCCCCCACCCAACTTGCACAAGCTTCTCAATTTCACCCTTCAAACAGTTTACAATGGCGTTGTAAACATTGTCGGATTGTGGTCAGGGTCATTTTTGTATGTTTTGGTTTCACCATGTATTTCCTTTATTATCGTTACTTTTTTGCATATCTTTCATCCATTATTTTTTATCTCTCCACATCACCGTCTATATCTATCGTTTTCCTTATCCCTAACCAGTCTGAAGAAGGGTCTCGACCCAAAGCGTCACCCATTCCTTCTCTCCAGAGATGCTGCCTGTCCCACTGAGTTACTCCAGTTGTTTGCATCCATCTTCAGTTTAAACCAGCATCTGCAGTTCCTTCTTACTCATGATAACAAGTGGTACTTTGTGACTGATTGTCACCAATCTCCGGCAATTAAATGTGCCCAGCCTCCAGATCCAAGATCATGCTCTCCTGGCTCCAGGGAGAACTTGGAGATGGACTCCTCACTCTGTCATTGCCTGGATTCATTTGAGTTGGGCCTGAGAGGTGACTATCCTTTCAATGATGATAATGATGATGATACTTTACTTTGTCACTTAGTCACCAGCTAGATGCAGTGAAATTATTTGTTTTTGCATACATAGTACACAAAAGAGACAGCAAAAGAGCGCCGACAAAGTTATAAAAAGCACACTTCCTGTCTTCGTGACCCCCCACTAGGTCCCCCTTTGTTCTCTGCCCCCCCCTCGCAAGGTTTCCCTTTTTTCTTGGTGAAACGGTCTGTCTACCTCGGCCCCACCTTGCCCACGAGGCTCCAAACCAACCTTGAGGCTCCAACCTGGCCTCGTCCGCTGGGGCTCCCTCTCAACTACATGGCTGTGGCTCATCCTCAGCACGACCCGGCCTCATGGCTCTGACCCGAGCCTGCAAACCTTCACCGTTTTTGGAATGTGGGAGGAAACGGTAGCACCCGGCGAAAACCCATGCGGTCACAGGGAGAACGTACAAACACCGTACAGACTACACAATTAGTCAGGATCCAACCCCGACTACAAAGTTCACACAAAGGGTGGTGGATGTATGGACCAAGCTACCAGAGGAAGTACTTGAGGCTGGGACTATCCCAACATTTAAGAAGCAGTTAGACAGGTACATGGATAGGACAGGGTTGGAGGGATATGGATCAAATGCTGGCAGGTGGGACCAGTGTAGCTGGGACATGTTGGCCGGTGCGGGCAAGTTGGGCTGAAGGGCCTGTTTCTGCACTGTATCACACTCTATGACACTCTATGACTCTATGACCCGATCGCTTGAAATTCAAGCACTCGCTCCACGCCGGCTGCACCGTAGGCCGCGGCGCCCTGTGGAGCGAGTCCTCCTCTGTGGTCGAGTCGGGCCTGCTCGACGGGAGTGTCCCCCCGGCTCGCTGCTCGCCGGGAGGAGAACCTCATTGAAACTTACGGAGTAGTGAAAGGCCTGCATAGAATGAATGTGGAGATGATGTTTCCACTAGTAGTAGAATCTCAGACCAGAGGCCACAGCCTCACAATAAAAATACATAATTTTAGAAAGGAGATGAGGGGGAATTTCTTTAGTCAGAGGGTGGTGAAGGCAGGTACAGGATACTGAGTTGGATGATCAGCCATGATCATATTGAATGGCGGTGCAGGCTCGAAGGTCCGAATGGCCTACTCCTGCACCTATTTTCTATGTTTCTATGTTTCTATGTATGGGATTGAGAGGGAAAGATAGATCAGACATGATTGAATGGCGGAGTAGACTTGATGGACCAAATGACCTAATTCTGCTCTTATAACTCAAGAACGTAAACCTTCTAGGTGTACATCAGCATTAATCGACATGACAATCTTCAGAATTGTAGTCTTCACCTGTATTGGGGCAACCAAAAACTGCACACAATACTAGAAATGTGGTCTAACCGAAGTGTTATGGAGCCGCATCACGATTTAGAAACATAGAACATATTAAAATAGGTGCAGGAGTAGGTCATTCGGCCCTTCAAGCCAGCACCGCCATTCAATATGATCATGGCTGATCATCTAAAATCAGTACCCCTATCCTCCTTTTCCCCATATCCCTTGATTCCTTTAGCCCTAAGAGCTAAATCTAACTCTTTCTTGAAAATATCCAATGAATTGGCCTCCACTGCCTTCTGTGGCACAGAATTCTACAGATTCACAACTCTCTGGGTGAAAAAGTTTTTCCTCATCTCAGTCCTAATGGAGAATACCCCTTATTCTTAAACTGTGACCCCTGGTTGTGGATTCTCCAACATCAGGAAATGTTTTCCTGCATCTAGCCTGTCCAATCCTTTAAGAATTGTATATGTTTTTATAAAAATCCCCTCATCCTTCTAAATTTCGGTGAATACATTCTTTCACCATATGTCAGTCTTGCCATCCCAGGAATTAACCTGGTGAACCTACGCTGCACTCCCTCAATAGCAATAATGTGCTTCCTCAAATTAGGAGACCAAAATTGCACACAATATTCCAGGTGCGGTCTCACAAGGGCCCTGTACAACTGTAGTAGGACCTCCTTTCTGCTAAACTCAAATCCTCTCGCAATGAAGGCAAACATGCCATTAGCTTTCTTCACTGCCTGCTGTACCTACATGCTTACTTTCAGTGACTGATGTACAAGCACACCTATGTCTTGTTGCACTTCCCCCTTTCCTAATCTGACACCATTCAGATAATAATTTGCCATCCTGTTCTAGCCACCAAAGTGGATAACCTCACATTTACCCTCATTATACTGCATCTGACATGCATCTGCCCTCTCACCCAATCTATCCAAGTCACCCTGCATCCTCATAGCATCCTCCTCGCAGCTCACACTGCCACCTTGCTATGTGTCATCTGCAAACGTGGAGATATTACATTTAATTCCCTCCTCTAAATATATTTAAATTAATATATATTGTAAATAAATGGGAATCCAGCACCGAGCCTTGTGGCATCCCACTGGTCATGCCTGCTATTCTGAAAAGGCACCGTTAATTCCTACTCTTTGCTTCCTGTCTCCCAACCTTTTCTCTATCTGTCAATACCCTAACCCCCATACCATGTGCTCTAATTTTGCACACTAATCTCTTGTGTGGGACTTTGTCAAAGGCTTTTTGAAAGTCCAGATACAGCACATCCACTTTCTCTCCATTATTCATTCTACTTGTATGAATCCTCAAATGAATCCTCATTCATGAATCCTCTTACATCCTCAGTACACATCCTCAACAAATTCCGGAAGATTAGTCAAGCACGATTTCCCCTTCATAAATCCATGCTGACTTTTGACCGATCCTGTAATTGGTTTCCAAATGTGCTGCTATTACATCTTTAATGATTGATTCAAGCATCTTCCCCATGACCGATGTAAGGCTAACTGGTCTATAATTCCCCGTTTTCTCTTTCCCTCCTTTCTTAAAAAGTGGAGTTACATTCGCTACCCTAAAGGAAATTACATTTCCTAATTCTTATGCTCAATGCCCCAGCCAATTAAGGCATCTTCTTTTCCACTCTATCTACTTGTGTTGCCACTCTCAGGGAGCTATGGACCTGGATCCAAGATCCCTCCGTACATCAATGGATGAATGAATTAATGAATACTTTATTGTCCCATGTGACAAGTCATAGTGAAATTCTTTCTTACGTACCCAAGGTATGCAAATAGTTGCCACATAAAGGATCATAAAAAAATTAACGCTATTAAGGGTCTTGCATAAACCGTATACTTTCCTCGACCTCTTCGAGCACCACACTTGATGTTCCTTGTGATGTGTGATCAGTAACATAATTTAATCTTGTATAGTGTGGGAATACAGAAGCTTTCCTCCTCCATCTCTATGATTACTAAAGTGAAACCTTGGACGTAAATTGTTCACCATTTTTGAACTATTAATGTGACTGTCCAAGGCTTTCTTTTTGAATAATTTGTCTGAATAGAGAGGAAAAACCATACATACCTTGGGGGAAAAACTAGATCCAATCAAGATGTGGGCTTTGTAGACTCAATCTATATTGATCTATTACTAAGGAAGAAAATAACAATAACTTTATTTTTTTGTAGAAAGTGTTCCTTCACAAAGAGACAATGGACTATGGGGAGCGGTTTAGGGAAATGATTGCTGGAAGGTAATTTTCGAGGACGGTTTTGAAATACATGCAGGAGAATACCATAAAAGAGGAGTCATCCATTGTTAATGGAGAAATGAAATCACTGAATTTAGAGGTTAAAATAGAAAATACGACTGAAAGGTTTTTGACCTGTAAGGTAAGGTAGAGGACAAAATTAGCAATATTTCCAAACTTCCACACTGCAAATTCAGAGATTTTACTTATTGTGATTTTTAAAGTTTAGAGATATAGCATGAAGCAGACTTCCTCATCTCACTGAGTCCATGCCGACCATTGATCACCCGTTCACACCAGTTCTATGACATCCCACTTTCTCATCCACTCTCTGCACACTAGGGGGCAATTTACAGGGGCTAATTAATCTACAAACCTGCACATGTTTGGGATGTGAGAGGAAACCAGCGCACTCGGAGGAAACCCACACGGTCACAGGGAGAAACTTGCTTTCTCATCCACTCTGGCCGCACACTAGGGGGCAATTTACAGGGGCTAATTAATCTACAAACCTGCACATGTTTGGGATGTGAGAGGAAACCAGCGCACTCGGAGGAAACCCACACGGTCACAGGGAGAACTTGCAAACTCCACACAGACAGCCCAAGGTCAGGATTGGACCAGGGACTCTGGCGCTGTGAGGCAGCAGCTCTACTGTCTGTGCCTCTGTGCTGCCCCTCATAATAACTCATTAAAACTCCACTATCTCGGGAAAATGACTGCGACTCTCTACCTGATGTATATGCCTAATGATTTTATAAACCGCTATAAAATTGCCTTTCAGCATCCATTCCAGTCTCTCCTCACAACTTAAGCTCTTTAGTCCCGACACCATAGAGTCATAGAGTCAGAGATTCATACAGTGTAGAAACAGGCCCTTTGACCAAACTTGCCCACGCTGACCAACATGCCCCATCTACACTAGTCCCACCTGCCTGCATTTTTTGACCACATCCCTCTAAACCCATCCTATCCATGTACCTGTCTAAATGTTTCTTAAACATAGTGATAGTACCTGCCTCATCTACCTCCTCTGGCAGCTTGTGCCATACACCTACAACCCTTTGTTTAAAAATGTTGCCCCTCAGGTACCTATTAAATCTTTCCCGTCTCAGCTTAAACCTATGGCTTCTGGTTTTCGATCTCCCTACTCTGGTACATCTTAGTAATTTTTTTCCCCATTACCCCTCTAGCTGTATTGTACCCTTCCTTCTCTATGGTGACAGGAATAGCACACAATACTCAAGTATGGTCTAATCAACACCCTGTACAATTGTAACATGATGTCCTAACTCTTGTACTCATTGCCGCTGTCGATGAAGGCAAATGTGCCATACACTGTCTTCTCCACCCTGTCCGCCTCTGTTGCCACCTTCAGGGAACTAGATACTTGGAGGTCCCTCCAAGAGACCTAAAATTGAATCATGAATCTGAATCTGACACTCGCCACGACTGTGTAGAAAGGAACTGCAGATGCTGATTTAAACCGCAGATAGACACAAAAAGCTGGAGTAACTCAGCAGGACAGACAGCATCACTAGAGAGAAGGAATCGGTGACGTTTCGGGTCAAGACCCTTCTTTAGACTCCCCAAAGATGTTACAATACTTACCTTCAGCGGCGCTGCAGTTCTGCCACTGGCCGTGTGTGCGACTTTGGCACCTTTGAGGGGGAGGGGGCAGGATTAAAATGTCGTTTTCTCCTGCCTGTCCAAGATGGATTTCCTCGGCCTGCCAGCTGATGCAGGAAAACCGTTCCGACTTCCATTCTCGGAAGTTTAAAAAAAAAAAATCGCGGGACAATTTAATCGCCGGAGTAAAATAAAAAAGCGACTTCTAACGCCCTCAACGCCTACAACGGGATGGATCTCACGTAGGGAACAAAACACGGGGTAAATCGTTTATTTTACATATAAACTTGCTTCTCAGGATGACTTTAACCAAAATTTCCCCATAGGAACAGGCAGTGTTTTTCCTGCCGATATGGAGTTCAAATTCACTGCAACCGCAACGCTCCAATCGATCGTGTTCCACAAAAACACACTCGCAAGATGATTTAAAAGCCCATTAATTTATGGGAATTAAACATTAAATTCCTTCCATTTGGCCTATAAATTCATGACAAAGAGATTTTAAAATCCTGTTATATTGTGAATTATTGTGTGAATGTTATTTGGACACTTAGGCTATTTAAAAATGTTAACTTTTTCTTAAAAAATGGATAGATGTTTAGATCTAGTAATTGCATTTTGTAATTAGCTACAATTAGGTAAATAACTAATTATATGCTTTAATTTCAGGTCATCCAAGTAAGATTATTTCATATTTGTTTCAGAATGCTTCAATCTTAAATAACTGAAATTTATTTCATTTCTCCTAATTTTTAAGAAAGTTATGGGCTTTTGACTCTCCTCGATCCCAGCTTTTGTGTTTAGTCAATGGAAAAGCAATAGGGAACAAGATGCTAATTTCCGAGTATGAAAATGGCCATAACTTTTTTAATACTGAAGATATGAAAGTGAATTAGGTGTCAAATTAAAATTCTTTTTATGCTTTATCTGATGGGATAAATTGCAAACTTGATTTTTAAACTCAAAATTTTGTAATATTGCTCCAAAGACGGTTTGGTTTAATTTGCAAAAAAAAAAACTTTGCACATGTCTGAGTTAAATCCCATCTGCCATATCCTTGCCCACTTTCCCAGTTGATCTATATCCTATTATGGCCTTAAACCACTTTCTTGATCCACCACTATGCCATCAATTTTGGTGTTGTCTTCTAACTTACTAAGTTAAACTTACTACTGCCAGCTACATTATAATTCATTAACAAATATGACAAAACAACAGGGGACCCAGCACATGGCACACCCTTGGTCACAAGTCTCCAATATGAAAAGCAACACTCCACTACCACCCTCTGCTTTCTACTGCCAAGCCAATATAGCCTCCAATTTGCTCGCTCAACTTGCCGCATGTGTTTTAAACTTTCCAACCATCCCACCATGTGAGACCTTGTGCATTGTTTCTCGACACTTACCATTCTGTGCTGAGCAGGTTGAGATACTTCTAAAGCTTTATACTTTATTCTTTGGACAATTATAGTCCATTAACTTGATATGCAAACCATTACATATTAGCATGCTATTTATATCATGCACAAAAAATAAAACTAGATACCAGTTGGTTTAAAATGGAAAATATGGCAATTTTATTACTTTCTTTACTGAGATAATCTTTGGACAGAGAAATTTGGTCAAGAAGAAGGGAATCAACACGAAATATCGACTGTCCAATTTTTCTGCCCGGATCCTGACTGTTCCTCCAGCTGCCCACATTTTTTGCCCACAAAAATAATCTAGCAAGGTACTTAGTTCAAGGGCATTGAGTGCCTGATTAGTGATGTTCACAGGCTGTGAATGATTAAAAAATGAGCTCAAGGACAGTTCCAGCCTCAACACGGTCCATGTAACAAAGGAAACATCCATCACCAGCATACACTAAAACTTCATGACTGGTATATTCAACAATTACAGTTGCAGATTCAATTTTGATCAATGTAATGGTGGAAAAGTCCTGATTTACTAAGGATAATGGACTGATAGACAGCAGTTGCATTTAATGAAGTGGGGGAATAAGAATTTGAGAGAGAGGATGGTCAAGTCAAGTGATTCAGGTTTCAGAAGAAGAGGGTCCATATGCATAATAGAATTACAAGAAATTGCAGATGCCGGAATCTTCAGAAAAGCTCCAAGTGCTGAAGGAACTCAGTAAGTCAGGCAGCATTTGGGGAGGGAATGGTCTTATGATGTTTCGAGTCAGGACTGCTCCACCTTTCTAACATTTTGATTTGCAGTTAAAAGAAGTATGAAAGGGTTGTCCCACTGGGGGGACCTAATCCGCGAGTTCAGAAGAGTTTGCCCTCGACTCATACTCGCAGCATGGTCGACACAAGGTCCTAGGAGGTCTTTGTAACTTTCCTTCATGCTCGAGAGTAGTCCCCGCGTACCCGAGGCCTCAGCTAGGTTGCGGCATATTTTTCAACATGCTGAAAAAGTACAAAACGGTCGCCATGGAAAAAATCGATATTTTTTTACTTGTATGTTTAGTCGAGGTAGGTCGTAGTAGGTTGGCATGTTATTCATAGGTAATCGAGGGTAGTCGAAGGTAGTCGTAGATAATCTTCAACATAGTCGAAGGGAGGTCGAAGGAGATCGAAGGAGGTCGTCTTCACTCTCCACTATTCGGTGTCCAATTTTCCCGAAGTTAGTCGAAGCTAGTCTTCAACATTGTTGAAGGAGGCCGAAGGAGTCTTCTACATAGTCGAAGGAGGTCTTTAACATGACACTTTTTCAAACTCTCCTAAAATCTTCTAAACATGCCAATTAGGTCGCCGCAGTGGGACAGCCCCTTAAGAGAGAAACTAGAAAAGAGCAAAGAGGAAAAAAATGAAACCATAGGAATTGCTGTGAAGCAAAAATAAATCTGAAATTGGAAATGGACACAATGTTTGAGGATCTGCAAAGAATGTGCACCCAAAATATTGGTGAAGAAGAAAACTAACATATTGCATGCTTGAGGCAGTAGTAAGTCACAACATCCTAGGGGGAAAACTTATACTGTTAATGAAAGAAAGGAAATCTCCTGATGCATGAGAAAAAAATAGACTTACTGTGCAGAAACAGGCCCTTCAGCCCACTGAGTCTGTGTCGACCAGCAATCACCCCGTACATTAGGACTAGGTTAATTGGCTTCGGTAAAATTATAAATTGTCCCAAGTGTGTAGGATAGACCTGTACGTCTTGGAAGGTGGGAGGAGACCGGAGCACCCAGAGAAAACCCACATTGTCACAGGGGGAAGGTGCAAACTCCATACAGACAACATCCGTAGTCAGGATCGAACATGGGTTTCTGATGCTATAACTCTCCCACTTCATCACTGAGTTGCCTAGTGTAGATGAACCTACAGAATTGCAATAGAGTTTATCAATTGCTTCAGAGTAGATTTCACATATAAAGCAACAAGCCATTTTCAATTGGCAATCCAGCTCTACCAACGGTTTACCTACTGATAAGGCAGCTTTGAATGCTCTAATGTAAAATAAAAAGCGTGTGCTAGATGAGGCAGCATCTGTGGTATGAGAAACAAAGTTACCGTTCCAGGTCAATGACATCATTAACTTAAAAAATGTATTTCCGGTGACTGCTGAATGGAGCGTTGGTGGAATGGACAACCTCATGTATCTGTTGCCCATCAATAGTGAAAAGGGGAGATATGGAAGGAGAGAATATTGCGTGAAGAGCTAAGCAGCCAAAAAAAAAGTAGAAGATAGTGGGCTGAGTTTTGGAAGATTCATAATAGCCTCTAAATGTGAGACAAGGAACTTCTCCAAGATTTACAAGAGATGGTTTACAAAAAAAACAGTTTAATATTCTCCCAATGATATGAGAATACCACAGAACATGGAACAGTCCAGCATGGGGACAGCATTTGGTCCATGATGTCTATGATAAATATGATGCCAAGTTATACTAATCCCTTCTGCCAGCATGTGATCCATATCTCCCCATTCCCTGCATTCTCATTTGTCTATCTAAAAGACTCCTAAATTATGCTATAGTATCTGCTTCCACCAGCAACCCTGGCAAATCGATCCAGACACCCATCATTCTCTGTGTAAAAAGATTTTGCACCACACATCCCCCCGTAAAAGTTCCCCTCTAACTTTAAAGTGATATCCTCTGCTATTTGACATTTTCATACTAGGGAAAAAAATTCTGACTGTCAACACTCTCTCATAATTTTATAAACATCTATCTTCTCTCCCTTTACCGCTCAAGGTGCAGAGAAAACAAGTCAAGTTTGTCGAACCTCTCCTTACAGCTAATCCCCTCTAATCCAGCAGGTATTCCGGTAAACCTCTTCTGCACATTCTCCAAAGCCTCCACATCTTCCCTGCAATGGGGCAACCAGAACTGTACACAACTCTCCAAATGTGTCCAAACCAACATTTTAAGAACCTACAACACGACTTCCTGATTCTTAAATTCAAATTTTACTGGTCATATTTGCTGTAATATACGGTGTAAATGTTCAAAGCCTGAAATATATTGAGGAAATAAAAGCATTTAATACACCTAATTTACAAGAGTATGTGTTTTCCTGTGAAAGATAATTAATTGCTGCAAATAAGTATTTCATGGTTTAAAAATTGAATCACTTGTGTTGGTTCACAGGCAAAGTCTCTCAAGTCCCCTAAATCTTGGGAACCACAAAGTTACATCTGGAACTTCTTAAAAAACTTTGTACTGTGTTTTAATGCTGTCTATAAAGCTGATGTCAGAAGCAAGACGTGGCAGAATATTGGTGATCTGTTTGTAGCTATGTCAGCATTTTGACAAAGTATTTCCTGCTATTGATCTTTAATGTGGTACCGAGTAGAAATGTAAAACAATTTAAATTGATCATGGTTCAGCAAATTTAGAGTTTGACCTTTTTTTGGGGGGAAAACCTGTTTCAAATTTTCAGTAATAGATTCATACATTTGCTGCATAGACAGAACGCAGTCCTCAAGAAATCTGTGAAGGACAAATGATCATTTATGAAATATGATGAATCTTTCAGTGCCTTGTCTCCCTTTACAAATTGCCCTTGAATTAATTAAAATAATTCCTGCTGATTCTAATCTCATTTATAAATACTGTCAATTGAGTCCACTTTGATTAAGCAGAATGCAAATTCTGCAGAGTTCTAAATAACTTAGAGTGTTCTCTGTCTGGAACTCAGTGTAAGCACTAACAATGATGGGCTGCCACCAAGTCTTCTGATTACTTCATCCAGAACTCCTTGCCAAATAGAGCTGAGAAAACGATGAGTAGGTCATAATATTGTGCGATAGTGCAAACCAGGTGAGAGCACATTGCCAGCCAGATTGACATCAATCCCAATTTTTATTCATATCCAAATCAACTCTGCTGATGCAGGATATTTTGATTGAGCTTGAGTTATTCAAGACTTAGATGGATGGATTTTTCCACCGCGAGAATGTCAAAAGATATAGGAAGCTGGCATTAAAATAGAGCAGAGGCCAACTATAATCAGCTATAATCTTGTCGAATGGTGAAGCAGGTTCAAGGGCTATGAACCACTTTGACTATGAGCGCATGGAGGGAAGAGAATAACATTTCAAAAGTCAGTCATTCTGGAGAGAAAAAAGTACGTGTGAGTGTTTCAGATACAGACATTCTGAGAAAGGGGTGAACTCCGATAATATTTGTGAAGGAACAAACATATGGCTACAAGATGAAAAACCACGTATGTAGGAAGGAGCTGCAGAATCTGATTTATATCGAGGATAGACACAAAATGCTGGAGTAACTCAGGAGGTCAGGCAGCATCCCTGGAGAGAACAAATTTGGGTTGAAACTGCTATTAGAATGCAGGGTGGCTTAGACAGGTTGGGGGAGTGGGCAGATGCATGGCAGATGAAGTATAGTGCGGATAAATGTGAGGTTATCCACTTTGGCAGCAAAGACAGGAAGACAGATTACGATCTAAATGGCATCAAGTTGGGAAAAAGGGAAGTACAACGTGATCTGGGAGTCCTTGTACATCAGTCTATGAAAGTAAGCATGCAGGTACAGCAGGCAGTGAAGAAAGCGAATGGCATGTTGGCCTTCATAACAAGATGAATCGAATATAGGAGCAAAGAGGTCCTTCTGCAGTTGTACAGAGCCCTAGTGAGACCACACCTGGGGTATTGTGTGTAGTTTTGGTCCCCTAATGTGAGGGAGGACATTCTTGCTATTGAGGGAGTGCAGCGTAGGTTTACAAGGTTAGTTTTCGGGATGGCAGGACTGTCATATGCTGAGAGAATGGAGCAGCTGGCCTTGTACCCCCTGGAGTTTAGAAGGATGAGAGGATATCTCATTGAAACGTATAAGATTGTTAAGGGCTTGGACACGCTAGAGGCAGGAAACATGTTCCCGATGTTGGGGAGTCCAGAACCAGGAGCCACAGTTTAAGAATAAGGAGTAATCCATTTAGAACGGAGACGAGGAAACACTTTTTCTCACAGGGAGTGGTGAGTCTGTGGAGGCAGGTTCTCTGGATGCTTTTAAGAGAGAGCTAGATAGGGCTCTTAAAAATAGCGGAGTCAGGGGATATGGGGAGAAGTCAGGAATGGGGTACTGATTGGGGATGATCAGCCATGATCACATTGAATGGCGCTGCTGGCTTGGAGGGCCAAATGGCCTACTCCTGCACCTATTGTCTATTGTCTATTGTCTATTGAAGCGTCTCCTTTTCCTTTTCTCCAGAGATACTTCTTGAACCACTGGCATTTTGCGTATGAAAAACCCCAAGGTCCTTGTTTTAGAGTCATAGAGTTAGAGTCATAGAGTGATACAACATGGAAACAAACCCTTCGGACCAACTTGGCCAATATGACCCAGTTACACTGGTCCCACCTGTCAGCATTTGGTCCATATCCCTTCAAACCTGTCCTATCCATGTACTTGCCCAACTGTTTCTTAAATGTTGGGATATTCCCAGCCTCAACTACCTCCTCTGGCAGCTTGTTCCATACATCCACCACCCTTTGTGTGAAAAAGATACCCCTCAGATTCCTATTAAATCTTTTCCTCTTCACCTTGAACCCATGTCCAACAATCCACTGGAGAAACATTGTATTTTGTGGTGCAATGCAGGTTTTTTGGACATTGCATCAATATTTATTGCATGATTTGTGAACTTTGGGAATGTCCTTAGAATGCATTTCTGCATTTGCACAATAGCTGATTTCTGGATCTCCTCAAGATTAGAGTTATAGAGAGTCATAGGGTCATACAGCATGGAAAACAGACCCTTCAGTCCAGCTTTCCAACGCGGACCAAGATGCCCCATTTACACTAGTCCCACCTGCCTGTGTTCGGTCAGTATCCTTCTAAACCTTTCCTATCCACGTACCTGTCCAAATGTCTTAAATGCAGAATGAGCAAAGGCCCCACAATAGCCTTGGAATTATATAAGGGTAACTAAGGTGTGGAGGAGGGTTAGATGTAGGTAGGGGATGGAACTGAGCAATGAGATAGAGAGATAGAGATAGAGATAGATGTGGCCTAAGTGGTGATGTGAATCAAAAAATCAATTCAGAATCTAAAATAACACCAAGGCTGCAAAGACCCTGGTTGAATTTTGAGCAGCTGCAAACAGGAAGGATGCATGTAGTGGCTGTGAAAAACTTTCTGGTCAGGTCTAAGAACCAGGTTAGAATTTTCCTAATTCTTAGCTGCGCAATTTATCTGCTCGTACAGGATGTGAGACAAACAGTTTGACAATTTAGAGACAAGGGGTCAAGAGAGGTGAGGTGAGGAAGAATTGCCTGTATATTTGGAAACTGTTGCTGTTAGAAGCATTATTGTTGATGGAGAGGGAATGGTGCCTGATATATGCAGTTGAAAATACGATTAGCGCTCACTTGTCAGCAGCTAAATAAAAGGAAATCATGCATATAAATATTGAATTTGATTATAATACAGCCCAAGATAGAGTTACCTGCTGAGTTACTCCAGCTTTTTAGAAACATAGAAACATAGAAAATAGTGCAGGAATAGGCCATTCGGCCTTTCATGCCAACACAGCCATTCAGTGTGATCATGGCTGATCATCCACAATCAGTAACCTGTTCCTGCCTCCTGCCTCCTCCCGATATCCTTTGATTCTGCTAGCCCGAAGAACTCTATCGTACTCTCTTTTGAATGCATCCAGTGAATCGACCTCCACTGCCTTCTGAGGCAGAGAATTTCACAAATTCACAACTCTCTGGGTGAAAAAGGTTTTTCCTCAACTCAGTTCTCAATAGTGTACCCCTTATTCTTAAACTATGGCCCCTGGTTCTGGACTCCCCCAACATCGGGAACACATTTCCTGCACCTAACTTGTCCAATCCCGTAATCATTTTATATGTTTTGTGTCTGGGGTTAGGCCACATTTGGAATGTGTACAGACACAAAATGCTGAATGCTGAAGCCAAAAGACTGAAGTCTGAAGAAGGATCTTGACCCGAAACGTCACTCATTGCTTCTCTCCAGAGATGCTGCCTGTCCCGCTGTGTTACTCCAACTCCAACTTTGTGTCAATCTTTGTTTAAACCAGCATCTGCAGTTCCTTCCTACAAATACATATCCTCTGGTAGCTAGATCAAGGGTAAATGTCAAATAAATAGATATTGGCAAACAGAGCTAGAGGGCAACTGAGGGAAATTTATTTCACTTGATAGTTTAAGACTGTCTAAAAAGGTGAATGGAATGATGTCAAAAAATAAATCGAGAGGTGATAGCTAATTGTGGTTGAGAAACATATAAGTTTGCAAACAGGTGTATAGTATGGAAATTTAGATGTAACTTTAAGAACTGATTATACTATGTGGTATGATTGTTGATATATTGCTGTTAGTTGGAAATTACTGTTGACTATCTCCAGCATGCAGACTTATGCCCCTGTCCCACTTAGGAAACCTGAACAGAAACCTCTGGAGACTTTGCACCCCACCCAAGGTTTCCGTGCAGTTCCCGGAGGTTTTTGTCAGCCTCCCTACCTGCTTCCACTACCTGCAACCTCCGGCAACCACCTGCAATCTCCGGGAACCGCACAGAAACCTTGGGTGGGGCGCAAAGTCTCCAGAGGTTTCCGTTCAGGCTTCCTAAGTGGGACAGGGGCATTAGCCCCAAAAGAACTGGAAACCCGCACCAGTGACAGGACTGGCTGGCTTACAACCATTAGGTAACAGCGGTCAGCAGTTTCAAAGATAATCGTCAAGTCGACTAATTAGTGCCAGACAGGAGGAAAGCTACAGCCCTAAATCCCCTCACTACAGCCATCATGTGCCCCCAGTGTGCCCACGTGTGTGGCTAGCGCATCAGAGTCGTAGGCCGCACTTGATCCCACAAGACATTTGACTGCACAACCATGCTATCATCGTCGCCGACGGGCCACCACCACTGTTTTCAATAAAAGATGTTCTGTTGATTTGCCTTTTCAAGCTGCACACAAGAGCCAATGCCCAACTTTGCCAACAAAAGATAAAATCTGTGAAAAACACAATTGGTCTTCAAAAGAGTCAGCATAGGCGTGAGGGCAGAATAGCTACCATCCATTCTCATGTTCCAGGCACTCCATGAAAAGCAAATGAGGAATAGAATTATTAATGCGCGTTGTCATTTTAGAAATATGATAAAAAATGTAGTGGATTTGTTTTGACTGTTCAGTTCACTAAATTAGTAGTTGAGACCAAGATAATTAATAATAAAATAGGACATTGAAATCTATAACGCATTTAATATCCATTATATGCAACAGATAATTGCAAATTAGTATTTAGCTTTTTTCAATGATTCTGCCTTCTGTTAGTATATATGATACACTTTTAAGAGAATGATGGACACATTGGTAATAGTGACTCAAGACCTTATTGACTGCTTTATTCTATAATGTTGTAGCTGTCATTAGCGTTACAGATCCAGCTCAACAACAATATTGGACTGGTTCTGTTTTAGTTTTAGTTTTTTTTTAGTTTTCGAGATCCAGCACGGAAACAGGCCCTTCGGCCCGACGAGCCCGTGCCGATCAGCAATCCCCGTACATTAACACTATCCTATACACACTAGGGACAATTTACACTTATACCACGCCAATTAACCCACAACCTGTATGTCTTTGGAGTGTGGGAGGAAAACAAAGATCTCGGAGAAAACCCACGCAGTCATGGGGAGAACGTAAGAACTCCATGCATGCAGACAGCACCCGTAGTTGGGTTTGAACCAGGGTCTCTGGTGCTGCAAGCGCAGTAAGGCAGCAAAGCTAGCCTCAGTAACATTTGATTCCATGTTTCACACCAAGGATGGTGGGTAACGTGTAAGTTAAGGATCCCTTTAGAATGGCGTCAGGTGAAGGACAGGTTCCTATGTTACAGATGTTTGCAACTTTGCCCATCAGCTGTAAAACACACAAAAATCACTTAATATTGTAACAATAACCACAGCACTGTAATAAATGTCAGCAAAAGCACGTCAAGAGACAAGAATGTTTAATTGTCATATGAACGAGCAAATTCATAATGAAATTCTTACTTGCAGCAGTATAACAGAATGTTTACATAGTACGTGTAGATAATAGAAAGAGTCGTAGAGTCAATAGACAATAGACAGTAGGTGCAGGAATCAATCTTCAATCCAGCACCGCCATTCAATGTGATCATGGCTGATCATCCACAATCAGTACCCTGTTCCTGCCTTCACCCCATATCCCTTCACTCCGCTATCTTCAAGAGCCCTATCTAGTTCTCTCTTGAAAGTTTCCAGAGAACCAGCCTCTACCGTCCTCTGAGGCAGAGAATTCCACAGACTCACATCTGTGTGTGTGAAAAAGTGTTTCCTGATCTCCGTTCTAAATGGCTTGCCCCTTATTCTTAAACCTTATTTAATTCATATTCTTATTCTTCGTGGCCTCTGGTTCTGGACTCCTCCAAAATCGGGAATATGTTTCCTGCCTCTAGCATGTCCAAACCCTTAATAATATTATCTGTTTCAATAAGATCTCCTCTCATCCTTCTAAATTCAAGAGTATACAAGCCCAGCCACTCCATTCTCTCAGCATATTACAGTCCCGACATCCCGGGAATTAACCTACGCTGCACTCCCTCAATAGCAAGAATGTCCTTCGTCAAATTTGGAGACCTAAACTGCAAACAGAGCGTTTTATCATACAGCGATACAGCATGGAAACAGGCCCTTCACCCCAACTTGCCCCCACCGGCCAACATGTCCCAGCTACACTAGTCCCACCTTCCTGCCTTTGATCCGTATCCCTCCAAACCCGTCCTTTCCATGTACCTGTCTAACTTGTTCTTAAATGTTGGGATAATCCCTGCCTCAACTACCTCCTCTGCAAGCTTGTTCCAAACATTCCACACCCTTTGCACGAAAAAATTACCCCTCAGATTCCTATTAAGTCTTTCTCCCTTAACCTTAAACCTATGTCTTCTTGTCCTCGATTTTCCTACTCTGGGCAAGTGACTGTGTGAAACTACCCGATCTATTCCATTCATTATTTTATACACCTCTATAATATCCTCCTGCACTCCAAGGAATAGAGTCCCAGCCTACTCAACCTCTCCTTATAGCTCAGACCCTCTGGTCCAGGCAACATCCTCGTAAATCTTCCCTGCACCCTTTCCAGCTTGACAACATCTTTGTGCACCTGTGACTCAGGATCGTTATTACATCCCAGTCTGGGGAAGCCTGTGGTGTAGAATCTTCAAAAGCTATTTATTTTGTGTTCAATGTTTCCGAATAGCCTTGTAAATCCTGGCCAAAATAGATCCAAAAGAGGGCCAAAATAAGAAGCCACAAGCTGCTGGCTGGTGCCAAGAAGTCTATGTCCCAGATCAGCGCATCAGATAATAAATGTATAAGTATCTCTTCAACTGCCAGTATCTTTGAGATTCTTGCAGAGGACCTCCAAAGTGTTGTAAATGCATGAGTTTGATTGGATTGCTGCAAAAGATATGTAAATAATGTAAATAATGTGGCAAGACAGTTACCCTGCCATTTGCTGATTGGCCAAAGTGTTAAGCCCTGGCAGGATTGTTCCAGGGTAAATGTTGCATTATTCAGTTAGTTAGCTTCCTTCCAGAGGCTTCTGCAAGAAACATTGTATGGGAGACTCTGTAATTGTTTGGGGAACTGTCAATAATGTATTGATGTATTTAATATTTGATTGGACTGTAAATAGACCACCCCTATGTAGTTCAGCCCCTCAAGTTTTGTGGACCTATATAAAGTAGCCCCATCATAGATCGATGTCAATCTTCTGGAGGGAGGCTTGGGACTGCGTGACCTTTTGGAGTGTGTCCACTTGCACGAGGCTGAACAGCTTGGCCAGGCAAAGACAAGGATCGAACCCACGGTGGTTTAGGTACCGTATAGGGGAATCTGCTGTTCATTCTAAAATTAAAGTTTAGTTGTTCCAGTGCTTGAATCAGTGTTTTTTTACTGAACTAGACTATGGAGGTAGGCTTTAGAAGAGCGTATTTACAAACTCCACTGTCTTAAGTGGAAGGGAAATGAGTCAGGTTGAAGATAACCTAGGTGTCACAAAAAGTCCATGTATTCTTGCATGAGCCGAATGCTACGTGAATGCAGATGTACTGAAATAGAACTTCCTTGACTTGGCCATTCGTTACTTGGGGAAGCTTTTGCCAACCGCAAAAGCGCCAAACTTTTTTAGTCTCCATCTTTCATTCTCACGTCTTGCTCTGCTCCCTTATGCATTGCGGTGCTGCCGTTGCTACAATTCCCATCAAGGCTGATGTGGGATTTAAATCCAGTTAATTAAGTAGCCTAGAATTTAACGAGAACAATAAGTCTCCGTTGTGATTCTCATAAAAAACCCATCTGGCACACGAATAGCCTTCAGGACAGACGATCCGCTCTCCTTGCCCAGTCTGCCCCATATAGCAATTTGTCTGATTCTTAAAGCACCTCCGAAATGGCCTAGTATGTCTTATTTGCATCATAATAGCTTTGTAAAGACTGTTGGTTGTAGTCATGTTTAAGGTGCAAGTGCACAAATTATTGTCAATTGAAGTGCATTGTGTGAGTAGGCACGAAAGGCTGGAGTAACTCAACAGGCCAGGTAGCATCTCTGGAGAAAAATAATCCAGCGATGCTGCCTGTCCCGCTGAGTTACTCCAGCTTTTTGTGTCTATCTACGGTTTAAACCAGTATCTGCACTTTCTTCCTATACATTGTGTGAGCTATGGCCACCTTTAGTGTGTGACTATGGTGATTAGAAACAAGCTATGGAACCACATGGAAACCTTATGTGGAATCCATAAACATGAAGGATGTGTTCAAACAATCACATCTGTTACCTAGAATACAAATATTTGGTTTCATCATCCAAGTGTGAAATTATTGTGTTTAAGAAGGAACTGCAGATGCTGGAAAATCGAAGGTACACAAAAAAGCTGGAGAAACTCAGCGGGTGCAGCAGCACCTATGGAGCAAAGGAAATAGGCAACGTTTCGGGCCGAAACGTTGCCTATTTCCTTCGCTCCATAGATGCTGCTGCACCCGCTGAGTTTCTCCAGCTTTTTTGTGTATCTGTGAAATTATTGTTGTTGGGTTAAAGTTACACCAAAAGATCATATAAATGAGAGAAAATCTAACAATGATCATTTTCATTTATTAATTGATAGTATAACATCATTGATGAAAATGCCAGCGATTATTAGGTGGCACGGTGGCGCAGTGGTAGAATTGCTGCCTGACAGCAGCAGAGACCCAGGTTTGAACATGACTACGGGTGCTGTCTGTATGTTAGTTTCATTGTAAACAATTGTGAATTGTCCCTAGTGTGTAGGATAACGCTCATGTACAGGTACTCGTTGGTCAGCGCAGACAGTCGGCCGAAGGCCCTATTTCCACACTGTATCACTAAAACAAAATCTAAAACTAATGTCCATCTCTGCCTGGCAGTTATCCACATTGAAGATAGACACAAAAAGCTGGAGTAACTCATCTGAAGGAGTGTCTCGACCCAAAACGTCACCCACTCCCACTCTCCAGAGTGGCTGCCTGTCCCCCTGAGTTACTCCAGCTTTTTGTGTCTGTCTTCGGTTTAAACCAGCATCTGCAGTTCCTCCTTATACAGTTATCCACATAGATCTGGCTGGAATCTGACATTGGTTTGACCAGCTAAGGATGGCAGATTACCTTCCCTGAAGGACATCAGTGAATCTGATATTTTGCTTGACAATCTGTGTTTTCTTTTAATGTTCATGGAGAGAGAGGCAAGAGACTGTAGATACTGGAAGCAGCGAAAATCTATTGGAGGACCTCAGCAGGTCAAACAGTGGTGAAACACCCCCTAGCTCCTTGCTTCTGTCTATCTCCTCTCTTCACTCTCATTCCTGATGTACGGACTTCACATGATTTGGCGCCATTCATTTCCATCCACAAATGCTGCTAAATCCGCTGAGTTCCTCCAGCAGGTTGGTTGTTGAGTCTAGAGAAACAGCACAGGGAGTCCGTGTGGACCCCAGCAATCTCTGTGCACTAGCACTATTCTACACACTGGGGCCAAATTACAAATTACAAAGGTTACCAAAGTCAAATTAAGTTACAAACATGTACATCTTTCGAGCGTTTGAGGAAACAGGGGAAAATGGGGAAACTGGGGAAAATGCACGAGATCACGGGGAAAACGTACAAACTCCGTGCAAACTCCGTACAAACAGCACCTGTAGTCACGATCGAACCCAGGTCTCTGGTGCTGTACGGCAGCAACTCGACCACTACGCCACCTGGTTTATTGTTTTATGTTTTATCTTCGTCGTTTTTGCGATGATCATTAATTCCATATTGATTCAGTTACTTGAAACTAAATGACCCAGGTGCTTTGGTGAAATTTGAATGAAAATTTGAATTTTGTGGATATGTACCTGATTTCCAACTGCAAGAACTGCTGCCTGACATCTCCAGTGACCTGGTTTCACAGATGGTGCCATCTGGTGCTATCTGTGTGGACTTTGCACATCCTCCTTATGAATACCTCCGGGAACTCTGGATTCTTCTGACATCCTAATCATGGACTAGTAGGTTACTTGTCTGCTATAAATAGCCAAGTGTAGCTGAATGGCAGGATCCAGGGTGAGTTGATGGGATGTGTAAAGTATAGTTTACAGGGAAAAAATGGTGAAGGATGGGATCGTTCTATGACTTTCGACGAAATGACTACTTTCTATGTTATAAGGAAATATGGAAATATTGAATTTAACTATGTAGAAAGGAACTGCAGATGCGGGTTTATACCGAAGATAGACACAGAGTGCTGGAGAAACTCAACAGTTCCATCAGCATCTCTGGAGAAAAAGGATGGGTAACATTCTAGATGCTTCTGCAACCATAATAACAGATGAAATAAGCAAGCAAATTTGCTGCAAAGTAATGTTGGTTTTGAGATTGTTGGTTCTTTGAGATGACCTTGACTGTAAATTTATGGCAAGTCCACAGTGACGTGGCCTGAGATGGCATTCCGCCATCAGTCTGACGAAGGGTCTCGTCCCGAAAAATCACCCATTCTTTCTCTCCAGAGATGCTGCCTGTCCCGCTGAGTTACTCCAGCATTTTGTATCTACCTCCGATTTAAACCAGCATCAGTATTTCTTTCCTACAAAAAAAAACAAATAAGCAGGTTCAAGTGTAATTGTAATTCAAACAAACCACAGTTGTGCATTTTATAATTTTTCATCCACTGGGCGGCACAGTGGTAGAGTTGCTGCTTTACAGCACCGGAGACACGGTTCGATCCTGACCTCGGCTGCTATCTGTACAGAATTTGTACGTTCTCACCATGATCTGCGTGGGTATTCTCCAAGTGTTCTGGTTTCCTCCCGAGCTCCAAAGACGAACAGGTATGTAGGCTAATTGGCTTCAGTAAAATTGTAAATTGTCCCTCGTGTGTAGGATAGTACCTGTGTACGGGTTTATCGCTGGCTGGCTTAGACTCGGTGGGTCGAACTGCGCTGTATCTCTAAGGTCCAAGGTCCATAGACTGAAATCTAAAAGAGAAAACCAAAAAAAGTGCAGGAAGTACTCCAGATAGCGTTGGAAATAAAAAAATAAGAAAAATTATTATATTGGTGCATTAGTATCCAACAATTCTGGACTATTGATTCAAACATATGTTCAAATCCCATCAAGGCAATTGGTGAATCTACATGCAAGCAATTAAATTAATTTGAAATTGGTTATGCAATCATTAAACTATCACAATACCATTAATCTACATCCGGTAATAACCTCAAGGGAGGGATATCTTTCATTTGTACCTGGCATGGCATATATTTTTGACTCACCTGATATGTTGATTTTTATTTGGTCTCTGAAATAGCCCAGCAAGCTACCTTCTGCAGGTGCTGATTAGTAATAGAATCATAGAAACATAGAAAATAGGTGCAGGAGTAGGCCATTTGGCCCTTTGAGCCAGCACCGCCATTCAATATGATCATGGCTGATCATCCAAAATCAGTACACCTTTCTGGCTTTTCCCCACATCCCTTGATTCCCTTAGCAGTAAGAGCTAAATCTAACTCTCTCTTGAAAACATCCAGTGAATTGGCCTCCTCTACCTTCTGTGACAGAGAAATCCACAGATTCACAACTCATGGGGTGAAAAAGATTTTCCCCATCTCAGTCCAAAATGGCCTACCCCTTATTCTTAAGCTGTGATCCCTGGTTCTGGACTCCCCCAACATCGGGAACATTTATCCTGCATCTAGTCTGTCCAATCCTCTAAGAATGTTATATGTTTCTATAAGATCCCCTCTCATGCTTCTAAATTCCAGCGAATACAAGCCCAGTCAACCCATTCTTTCATCATATGTCAGTCTCGGCATCACGGGAATTAACCTGGTGCACCTACGTTGCACTCACTTAATAGCAAGAATGTCCTTCCTCAAATTAGGAGACCAAAATTGCACACAATACGCAGGTGTGATCTCACCAGTGCACTGTACAACTGCAGTAGGACCTCCTTGCTCCTAAACTCAAATCCTCTCACAATGAAGGCCAACATGCCATTAGCTTTCTTCACTGTATGCTGTACCTACATGCTTACTTTCAGTGACTGATGTACAAGCACACCCAGGTCTTGTTGTGCCTCCCCTTCTCCTAACCTGACACCATTCAGATAATAATCTGCCTTCCTGGTCTTGCCACCAAAGTGGATAACCTCATATTTATCCACATTATACTGCATCTGCCATGCTTCTGCCCAGTCACCCAACTTATCCAAGTCACCCTGCAGCCGCACAGCATCCTCCTCGCAGCTCACACTGCCACCCAGCTTTGTGCAATCTGCAAACTTGGAGATGTTACATTTATTTCATTCGGCTAAATCGTCTATATACATTGTAAATAACTGGGGTCCCGGTACTGAGCCTTGCGTCACCCCACGAGTCACTGCCTGCCATTTTGAAAAGGACCCGTTAATTCCTACTCTTTACTTCTTGTCTGCCAACCAGTTCTCTATCCATGTCAATACCTTACGCCCACTACCATGTGCTCTAATTTTGCACACTAATCTCTTCTGTGGGACCTTGTCAAAGGCTTTTTGAATGCCCAGATACACCACATCCATTGGCTCTCCCTTGTCCATTCTACTTATTACATCCTCAAAAAAATCCAAAAGATTAGTCAAGCACGATTTACCTTTCATAAATCCATGATGACTTTGACCGATCCTGTCACTGCTTCCAAATGTGCTGCTATAACATCTTTAATAATTAATTCCAACATCTTCCCCACTACCGATGTAAGGCTAACTGGTCTATAATTCTCCATTTTCTCTCTCCCTCCTTTCTTAAAAAGTGGAGTTACATTGGCTACTCTCCAGTCCACAGGAACTGATCCACAGTCGAGAGAATATTGGAAAATTATCACCAGTGCATTCACAATTTCTAGGGCCATCTCCTTGATTACTCTGGGATGCAGACCATTAGGCCCTGGGGATGTATCTGCCTTCAGTCCCAAAGTTTACCTCACACCTTTTTGTGACGAATGTGAATTCCCTTCAGTTCCTCCCTCCCATTAGATCCTCGGTCCCCTAGTATTTCCAAGAGATTGTGTGTCTTCCTTGGTGAAGACAGAAGCAAATTACTTGTTTAACTGTCCTGCCATTTCCTTGTTACCCCATTACCAATTCACCTGTCTCTGACTGTAAGGGACCTTCACTAATCTTTTTCTTTTTACATACCTAAAGAAACTTTTACAGTCAGTGTTTATATTCCCGCAAGCTTTCTTACATGCTATTCCCCCTCCCCCTCTTAATTAACCCCTTTGTCCCCTCTGTTTATTGATTATTGATTTTTAAATCAATAATGAACTAGTTCTAAATTTCTCCCAGTCCTCTAGTTTGCCGCTTCTTCTGGCCAATTTATATGCCTCTTCCTTGGCTTTAACACTATCCTTGACTTCCTTTGTCAGCCATGATTGAGCCACCTTCCCAGTTTTATTTTTTCGCCAGACAGGGATGAACAATTTTTGGAGTTCATCCATGCGGTCTTTAAATCATTGCCATTGCATCTCCACTGTCAACCCTTTAAGTACAATTTGCCCGTCTATCCTAGCCAATTCCCATCTCATACCTTCAAAGTCTTTATTCAAGTTCTGAATTAACTGTGTCACTCTCCATCCTAATGCAGAATACCACCATATTATGGCCACTGATACCCAAGGGGCCTTGAACAACAAGATCGCTAACTAATCCTTCCTCATTATACAATACCCAGTTCTAGTGATGGCCTGCCCTCTAGTCGGTTCCTTAACATATTGGTTTAAAACCCATCCCGTATACATTCCAGGAAATCCTCCAATTTGTTTGGCCCAATCTATATGTAGATTAAAGTCACCTATGATAACCGCATCTCTAATTTCATGCTTGATGCTATCCCCAACCTCCCTACTTCTGGATTTAATGGTCTGTATACAACTCCAACAAGTGTTTTCTGCCCTTGGCTATTTCACAGTTCTACCCATAACGATTCTACAGCATCCAAGCTAATGTCTCTCCTTGCTATTAATCTCCTCTTTAACCAACAATGCCACCCTATTCCTTTCTGTCTATCCTTCCTGAATATCGAATACCGCTGCATGTTTATCTCCCAGCTTTGGCCACTCTGGTGCAATGTCTCCGTAATTCCAACTATATCATATTCCTTAACTACTAACTGCACATTCATTCCTTCACCTTATTACAAATGCTCCTCGCATTAAGGCACAAAGCTTTCAGGTTAGTTTTTCTTATCTCCCTTCTACCTTTTGCTTCTGTCCTCCTTTTATGGCCTCCTGTCTCCTTGCATTGGGTCCCATCCTCCTGCCCTGTTAGTTTAAACGTGACCTTTCCTATACTCTCTTTCCCGTTAGCTGCATGGATACGGGTCCACGTTGTTGACTCCAACGCTTCCACGATGTCTATGAATACCTTGCCAGCAATGTCCACATCCATGAACAAATAAATTATCTAGTCATACATTTCCCAATTGCTTACTTATTACTCTCTCTGTGAGTAAATAGTTGGTGCCATGCTAATTTTATTTGAAAACACCACTGCTCTTTGAAATTACTCTTTTATAATAGGTCAATTGGTTTGAAATCAATTGCACATTGAAGGATTATGGGCCTGTCCCACTTAAGTGACTTTTTAGGCGAATGCAGGAGACTCCACGCTAGCCACATGATCGCCACATGTTCGCTGGTGTTCTCTGGTGAGTCTCCTTCGTGGTCGCGAGGAGTTCCCGCATTCTGGGAACTAGTCGCGTCCTCAGTATGGTCGCCACAAATCTTTCAACATTGGTCGCCATGGAAAAAATCAATAATCCTGTAGTCGTAGGTGCAGTCGTAAAGGGATCGCCATGTAGTTATAGGTAGTCGAAGATAGTTTAATTAATCGCCTTTGCTGACCATTCATTTTCATTGGCTCATTGGGGGAAAAAAAACGTAAGCACGAGTTTTCAGAACCAAGGAGAGATAACCAACCGGTAATGTTAAATGCCCACCGACCTTCACAGCTGAGTATCTCTGGCTTATTAAAAGTTGTCTGGCTTCTTAAAAGTATCTCCACTCCTTCTCCCCCCTTTTCCTCCCCCCACCTCCCCCCTCTTTTAAAGGGCTTACCGTACACTGTGCTAGCCGTCTTAATTAACCTTCCTGTTCATCGCGGTGTGTGTCTATATCACCTTGGCTTTGCACTGTGTGAATTTCAGACAACGCTCCCCCCGCTTGCCCTGGCCCCCGCCTTTGCAACGTGTGTGCGTTCCACTCTGACAGTCGCCATTTCCAGTTCTCGTTTTTTCAGGCAACTGCCGGCTGATTGACAGTCGCCGGCAGTCCGCTGAAAAATCACCCAATTGGGACAGGCCCTTTAGATTGATCATACCACAAAGATTCAAAATATTTATTTTATTTCCCACATCAATATACCCCCGAACGCTAAACACAAAATGTAAAATGAGGCAAATACAATACAAATTTGTCAAATCAATTTCCATGCTATGAATATAGAAATTACTTTCTAAGCCATAAACATTTGCTGTTTTATTATATTTTCAAACTTCACCAGTGGCAAATTAGATGATTCAATTCATATTTCAATTTTAAAACTCCAGCAGTGTTTAGCCAAGGTTAACCTTTGTTCTGCACCAATTCAAAGGGCAGAACATTAAAAACAATATATACAGTAACATTGCAATAATCTGACACCCTTGGGATTTGGTAGTGCATGGACTGACAGATTTTCTAGACTTGGACCATTAGATGTTGTCCTTTATTAATACCCCCAACTGCAAGAAAGTATGTTTTTTTTAAAGAGGTTTAAGTAGCACTAAGACTTTTTCAGTGTACCAGGTGCGATTAAAGGGAGCCTCGGAAATGGAGCCCTAGTGTGTAAAAGGGAGCACTGCAAACATCACCCCAGTGGCCAGAAGGCTGAATCTTTGGGAACAACTTTGGGATTTGCGAACAACTGCATATCAGATTATCGGAGTTTCACCGCATTCGATGCACTCCGATCTGCTCTTTGCTGGGAACACCCTATTAGTGACACCCAAGTCTGCTGAGTAACTCCAGCTATCTGATGCTGTCCGATGATTAAGTCATGGATGATGTCTGAGTGTGGACCGAACATACAGTTAACAGCAAACCTGCCTAATCTAGACTGTATTGTGTGTGTAGGTGCGAATGCCTGCCTGGATTATATCACAAAACCCCTTTAAGTAATAGAATGGCCTGCTCTTTCCCTGCCCAAGGGAATGTGCAGATATTGAAGGACCACCCGCTGCCTGGTTTGACGGACATGTTGCTTTTACTCTCAAGTGATAAGAAGGGAAATGGCTATCTTTTCAACGTTTATGTTGTGGACATGCCATGGTGTGATAACTCTGACCACTGCACTAAACTGCCCTGCTGCAATAATCTGGTCTCTGACAGCAATATTGGAATCTGCTCGTTCGTACCTGCTCTTGGGCTCCTGAATGGTCACCAAACCAATATCTGGTATTGCAGACAGCATCTCTTGGCAACTATATAGACAATAATCAGTATATAATGTACCTTGAGGAATTTAGCTCTATATTTATTTGATTAAGCAGTTATTTTCTAAGTACTTGTGAAAGTTTCTAACCAATATGGGGCAGCAGAGTAGCACAGTGACAGTTGCTGCCTTAGACCCAGGTTCGATGCTGACTATGGGTGCTGTCTGTACGGAGTTTGCCCACTCAACCTGTGACCATGTGTGGGTTTTCTCCGGATGCTCTGGTTTCCTCCTACATTCCCAAAAGACATGCAGGTGGTGGGCTGAAGAGCCTGTTTCCATGCTGTATCTCTAGACTAAACTAAACTAAATAAATGGGGGAAACCTACAAACTAGAGGGTATTATTTTTCAAATGAGGTTGGATAAACTTGCATTGTTGTCTCTGTAGTGTTGGAGGTTTGGGGGTAGGGGGGGGAGACCTGATAGATTTATATACAATTATGAGAGGCATTAACAGGCAAGACTGTCAGAAACATTTTCACATGGGTGTAAATGTCAACGACTAGAGGGCATAGCTTTAAGGTGAAAAGGGAAACGTTTAAAGGAGATGTGTAGATGTAGTGGTGGGCACCTGGAATGCTCTAACAGGGCTGATTGATGGTGGAGGCAGATAAGTTAGTTTTATTTAAGAGGCTTTTAGATAGGCACAGTTATACGAGCGGAATGGACGAATATGAATCATATACAGGCACATGAGTTAAGTTAAGTCGTCAAGAGTCAAGAATGTTATATTGTCATATGTCCCAGATAGAACAATGAAATTCTTACTTGCTGCAGTAGTATCATATTCAGCATGGACATTTTGGGCCTATTCTTGTGCTGTGCTATTCCATGTTCCCAAGTTCTAAGTTTTACACCATTGGTGATTGTATTGCAGCAAAAGGAGCAGGAAAAAGCTTGTTGACATCATATGCCGATTGATCAGAAGTTCACAGTGATACAAAACTGTTAAACCATTGTACAATGACCACCAGTTGGAGCTCTGCAAGGTGCTAAGTTCTTAGTCCTCCCTCCAATTACTTTGGATCTCATCGGCTGTCTTTCACCATCTGTCACTCCCTGCTTCAGGTAATGTAACGCCAGTGTCAAAATCTCTATCAAAAATGATCCACCTCAATTTGAATCCAATTAATTCATTTTATCGCTAGAAAAGATGATTTGATATTTTGCAGCTTATAAACTCAGCTGTCATTTATCAGATAATTGGTACTGGTAATGATTTATTATTGTCACGTGTACTGAGATAGAGTGAAAAGCTTTGTTTGTGTGGTATTCAGTCAAACCAGACTATGCACGAGTACAATCAAGTCATACATAAGTATAACAGGTGCTATAACAACATTTAAATGACATTTGGACAGGTACATGGATAGGAAAGGTTTAGAAGAACATGGGCCAAACACAGACAGGTGGGACTAGCATAGATGGGACATTTTGGTCAACATGGACAAGTTGAGCCAAAGGGCCTGTTTCCATGCTTTATGACTCTATGGGGTAGTGGAATAAAGCATAGAGATTTAGAAGAGTGCAGCGATTGTAGTGGATGATAGTAAATCCTCTTTGGGGACCAGCCACAGAGAGGTTTGGAGTCCTTGTAATAATAAAGTGAGCCACTCATCCACAGTCACCACATACTGATGCCATCTTGGATAAATGCAATGAGTGCAGCATTTTTAACAGCATCATGCCTTTAAAAGAATGCGAGTCTTGACATTCCTTTCATTCATTTTGATAATTAAAAAAAATGTCCTGTAGACATGAAGTGCTTCTGAGAATGTTGTTCCAATTGCAGGAACATTGTGGGACATGGTTACAAATGCAATGGAAACGTGGTACAGAATTTGTCTTCAGCAGAGGATTTGCAACAGTGAATGCATTTAGTAACTGGACAAATGGTTTTGCTGGGCTGATTTGGCAGAATTGTCTTGTTTTGAGATGGAGGTGCTATTGGGTGGTTAGCCCTAGGGAAGTATAAACATTGGGAGTTGAGTCAGCTTAGTTTAGTTTAGAGATACAGCGCGGAAATAGGACATTCGGTACGCCGAGTCCGCGCAGACCAACGATCCCCGCACATTAACACCATCCAACACACACTAGGGTCATTTTTACCATTTTACTGAAGCCAATTAACCTGCCAACCTGTATGTCTTTCGAATGTGGGAGGAAACCGGAGAAACCGAAAACGCACGCAGGTCACGAGGAGAACATACAAACTCCATATGGACAGCTCCCATAGATAGGTTCAAACCTGGGTCTCTGGCGCTGTAAGGCCACAACTCTACCACTGTGCCACCGTGCCGCCCCTTAGCTTCAGCTTCTGATGAGATTAAGCACAAGTTAGGCATGGGATGGTTCCTGAACTAAGAAAACCTGATTTCTACTGTGGTCTTTACTCATAATTTACTTGTAATCTGACTACTTCCTGTCATCATCTTGTACAGAATCAAGAGTCAAGTGTGCTTTATTGTCATATGTTCTGAAACAGAATACTGAACTTCTTATTTGCAGAAACACAACAGATATGTAAACATAGTACTCTGTAAAACCCACAATTAACTACAAGAAAAGTTCAGTGCATATATCAATTTAAAAAAAACAAATGGACAAATAAACAGACAATAGTAGTGCAAAGTCAAAAATAATGTCCCCAAGACAATATATTTTGTAGCCTATTTGGAGGTTGTAATTTAATAGCCTGATGGTTGTAGGGAAGAAGCTGCTCCTGAACTTGGATGTTTTCAGGCTATTCCTTCTTCCTGATTGCAGGAGTGAAATGATAGTATGGCCAGGGTGGTGTGAGTTTGTGATGATGCTGGCTGCCTTTTTGTGGCCGATGGCTCTTACAGATCCTTACAGAACATTGCACCATTCAATTCAATTGGTGCATCCAAACCTTAGAGTTTAGTTGACACCATTTAAGTGCGATCATTTTTTTGATAGAGAATTTCACATTGCCTTTACGTTATCTGGGCCAGGTAATGATTCATTGTGCAATGCAGCCTGTGTATTGGGTACAGAGGGTACCTTCGCAGAGCACCACCAGCAAGTCATTATATACTGTTTTGACGGGGTTAGGGTGTTTTGAACCGTGGTTTGTAATGAAAGACTGGAGTAGGTGTATACAATGTTCTGGAGGTCTTGGAGAAATTCTGAGCAGAAGTTAAACTACGCAGCTCATAATCTTGGAGGGGTTTCCCCATGGCTTCAGGATTCCATGCTGTATGACTCTATAAGGTAGTGCAAAAAAGAATAGAGATTTAGAAAAGTGCAGCGATTGTAGTGGATGATAGTAATGGCATGGAATGGTCCTGAGCTAAGAAAACTTGATTCCCACTGAGGTGACACATGCCATTGGCTTCCATGCCTCCTGGAGACCCGCTGAAAGTGCAAAGTGCACTGGATCATCTTACCACAACCTGAGAGCAGTGATGAACTACTATCTACCTCTTTGATGACCCTCGGACTATCCTTGATCAGACTTGCTGACTTTACCATGCACTAAACGTTATTCCCTTATCATGTATCTGTACACTGTAAATGGGTCGATTGTAATCATGTATTGTCTTTCTACTGACTGGTTAGCGTGCAACAAAAAGCTTTTCACTGTACCTCGGTACACGTGACAATAAACTAAACTGAACTGGTTTGATTAACAAAAAATGTATCAATAGTAAGCACAATTAAATATTGATTATATAATGAGTAGTTAGATCATATTGTACACTCTAGCAATATGTTGAACTATCAAAGTATTTGTTACCACTGCTTTGAGTGGCCTTTCTCACTCAGTTGCAACCAAACAATGACTCCAGGCCTGTCCTTGACACACACCTTCACTGCGCTGACACAGAAGACCGTCTCATCTTCTGAGCTTCAGGAGATAACCATAACAAAGGCTTTCTATTGCTTTCCTGCTTGTGAGCTGACCTTTGTGCGAACCCAGCTCAACAGGCCACACTAAGATAATCAGCAGCCCCCTGTTGGTTTAAAGGATTATTTTATCTATTTCTTTGAATAGTGTAGGAACCCTCATGATTTTTTTTGTTTAATTTAATCTGGGAATATTCAATTACGTGCTGTGGTATAGTTTTAGTAAAGGTGGCCGACAGTCAATTTTCATAAGATGACAATAATAAGCAGGTGAATTTTGACATTTGGTTTTTATTCTTGTACATTTAAAAATAGTGCAAATTTTGACGTTATATCTACAATTGACTTAGCAGCTTTGTTTAAAATTTGCTTAAATTGAACTCTTAACCTTTCGTGCAGATATAGACCTACGTATTAGATGAAGACAATTACATCCTGGATGAAGTTTATTCCTTCTGGTAAATCATTAGCTGTTGGATACAGCATTTAGTACACTTGTACAATCATCTCTGCCAGGAAGTGAATCTTAGCCAAATTAGTGTAAAAAACAGAGGCAGGTGCGAAGCAATGAAAATGTGCTGGGTTTTGTGTTTACGGTGGCTGCTCCTAGGCATTGATGAAATCGCCTGCTTTTTAGAAGATTCATAAGGGTGGGGATAGAGCTTGTACCTTTACCTTTCCCCAATTACTACATGCAGTTAAAACACAAGTCCGCTTTAAATAACCAGTTCAGCAAAGTCAGTCAAGAGACGAGAGGAAAATATCAAGAATTTGTATAGTTCACGTTTCAATTTATGATCGTAAGATTCTACAAAACTATGAAATGATAGATGGATGAGAGGGGCTTCAGTGCAGCAACACCAAACCTGTAATCTTTCTTATATCGTCACAGTTGCAGGGCAATCAATATTTTTTCTTTATGTTATCAGTGTGGCTGTTTTCTTTTGGCACCTGTGCATATATAACCGTGCCCCTAGTTTAATCTCCATTCTCCTCTTCATTCTTCAACATTCTGAAGTGGGGCTCCTAAAGTACCATCAACCTATTTCATGCATGAGCCTAGGACTTTGAACTGTAAGCTGCTATTCAACCATAGAGGGCACCTGAGGCAAATCCAGTCCTGTGCACTTATTTGGTGCTCAAGTGCCTGATTGATATCACTAGGTGCTAGGGGCACTGAGGCCAGTTGTGATAGTTTAGTTTAGAGATAGTTTAGTTTAGAGATTCAGCACGGAAACAGGCCCTTCGACCCACTGAGTCTGTGCCGACTAGCAATCTCTGCGCATCAACACTAGGGACAATTTACACTTATACCAAGCCAATTAACCTACAAACCTGTACGTCTTTTGGAGTGTGGGAGGAAATCGAAAAGCTCTGAGAAAAATCCACACAGGTCATGGGGCGAAGTCCAAACTCCGTACAGACGGCACCCGTAGTCAGGATCGGACCTGGGTCTCTGGCGCTGCGAGCGCTGTAAGGTAGCAATATTATCACTGCACCACCGTGCCGTCCTTTCGATATTCGAACATTGTTGGCAATGTTGCGATCCAAATGACTTAGAAGCTGCCCATGTAGAGCATTTGACCACCTGGTATCCCAACATCCAGCGGCAAGTAATGGATTGAAACCCAGTTCCAGAACATGGCAAAAATAGAGAGAGTGTGATCGGCAACCCTACTCTCTCCAGTGGTGGGATTGGGAGTACACATTCTCCGGTAGTTGTGACTGAGAGCAACACAATCTCCTGCGAGCTTGACTGGAAGCAGCATCTTGGTCAAGACAGGCCGCAGCATGAGGTTTCACGGTGGTGTAGTGAGAGAGTTGCTGCCTCAGTGCTAGAGACCCTGGTTCGATCCTGACCAAGGGTGCTGCTTGTACAGAGTTTGTACATACTCCTGGTGACTGCATGGGATTTCACTGGGAGCTCTGGTTTCCTCCTATACTCCAAAGACATAGGTTTGTAGGTTAATTGGCTTCGGTAAGACTTGAAAAGACTAGTGTTTAGGATATTGCGAGTGTACGGGGATCGCTGGACAGCGCAGACTTGGTGGGCCGAAGGGCCTGTTTCTGCTTTGCATCTCTAGACGTCACCTGTTCCTTCTATCCAGCGATGCTGCCTGTCCTGTTGAGTTACTCCAGCATTTTGTGTCTATCTAAGCACGCTTTCTCAGGCAGAAATACATGCAAGTGGGTTAGATTGGCAGTGACTCTTTTTCCTGGGACTGAGACTGGTGGTGACATACTGTCTCATGAGTGAGACGGGTGGCAGCACATTCCAAGGGGTGGGGCAAATTTGAAATGGGCGTCTTTTCCTACTAGAAGTGGACGTTCTTGACTTTGCAGACGACATAGCTCTTCTTTCACACACACACACAGATACAAATGCAGGAGAAGACGGCCAGACTCTCAGAAGCTGCAACAAAACTTGGTCTCACACCCAATACAGCAAAGACACAGGTGATGAGGATCCACTCCAAAACCAGCAACCCTATCCTTATGCACAGCAGTGCTCTAGAGAAGGTAGTGTGGCGGCTCCCAAGGGTCGTGCCATCATACTGTCGAACCCCTCGGCACGGGAGTGGTTCAGTCCGGAGGCGGCCCTTAGCCAGAGGGTTTAAAGGCAGGGGTTTGGGTGCCATCTTTCTCTTGTTTGGTCTTCCCTACAACCGGGAGGAACATAATAAAAGGTGCCTCTCAAAACACTGAACTTCGTGCTTCCTTTTGAGACCCATGCACTACAGTAGAAACATTCACACACCTAGGCAATGTTGTGGACATCACCGGAGGGGCAGAGGCAGACATAAAAAGTGGAATCAATAAGGCTAGGGTGCTGTTTAACATGTTCAGGAAGATCTGGAGCCCAAAACATATCCCAATCAACCCCAAAATACGTATCTTTAACTCAAATGTGAAACAGGTGATGCTGTGTGGATCAGAGACATGGAAAACCACAAAACACACTACAAACAGGCTGCAAACATTCATTAACACCTGCCTTAGGATCTGGTGGAGAGACAAAGTAAGGTATGTGGAGCTGGAAAAGGACAAGCCAGGAGCCCATTAACTTACAAATTTGAAGGAGAAACCTGCCGCAAACATCACTCGGCAAGTCCTGAAATAGAACCCCCAAGGAAAAAGGAGGAGAGGTCATCCCAGGAACAGCTGGAGAAGTGGTGTCCAGACAGTAATGTCTGAGAGTGGGCTCAACTGGGGAGATCTCGAAAGAACTGCCAACAATCAAGTGAGGCGGAGGACATCCCTAGAGGAGCAAAGGGCTTAAGAAGAAGAAGAAGAGTGAACATTTACTGTCTAGTCAGTCAGTCAAATAAAGATTTGTGAAGGGTGTTTCCAGTTGAAGGGTCCCGACCCGAATCGTCACCCATTTCTTCTATCCAGAGATGTTGCCTGTCCCGCTGAATTACTCCAGCATTGCATGTCTATCTTTGGTGGAGTCTGAAGAATGGTCTGACCCAAAACATCACCCATTCCTTCCATCTGGAGATGCTGCCCTTCCCGCTGAGTTACTCCAGCATTTTGTGTCTATTTTCGTTGTACACCAGCATCTGCAGTTTCTTCCTACACAGTACTTCAAATGTTGCCTCACCAGCATCTTGTGCGAATGTAACATAATGTCCCAATTTCTTCATTAAATACCCAGACTGATGAAGGCCAATGTGCAAAAAGCCTTTATTACCACCCTATCTACCCGTGAGCCACTTTCAGGAAAGAATATAGTTGTAATCCTAGATACCTCTGCTTTCCTACATTCTCCAGGGTCCTCCCAATCACTGTGAGATTCCTGCTTTAGATTGTCTTTGGAAACTGCAACACTACACACTTATCTTATTTAACTCCATTAGTCAACCCGCAGCACACTGCCCCAGTTAATCAAGGAGATTTTCGATAGCCACATTCACAACTTAGTTTGTGGTTTATATCAAGGATTTGGATGAGAATGTACAAGCCACCTACTTTAGTGTCATCTGCATACATGCTAATCATGCCATGTACAGTCTCATCCAAATCATTGATATAAACTACAGACAACAGGCCCAGCATTGATTCCTAAGGCACAGCACTCATCACAGGTTTCCAGTCCGATAAGTACCCTTGTTATAACATCCTCGGCTTTCTTACATGAAGCCAATTCTGTATCCAATTATAGACACAGAAAGCTGGAGTAACTCAGTGGGACAAACAGCATCTATAGAGGGAAAGAATGGGTGACATTTCAGGTCGAGACCATTCTTCAGACTCAACTTTTTGGATTGAGACCCTTCTTCAGACTAGCTCTCCGTGGATCCTATGTAATTTGACCGTCCTGAGTAGCCCACCATGCAAAATCTTATCAAAGGCCTTGTTGAAGTCCATATAGACAATTTCTATGGCCCTGCCCTCATTAGCCTTTATGCTTACTTCTTCAAAAAAACTCAATCAAGTTCATAAGACACGATCCCTCATGTACAAAAACATGCCAACATTTCCCAATGTGTATATCCAAATACATATGTTGCATCCCTCAGAATCTTCTTCAGAATTGTACCACAGATATTAGGTTCACTGATTTATAGTTCCCATGCGTTTCCTTGCAGCCCTTCTTAATTAGAGGGTCAACATTAGCCAACATCCAGTCATCGGCACCTCACCCATCTAACAATGTCTGGTGTCTAACTCTGCCAGGGTTCCAGCAATTTCTTCTTTAGCTTCCCACAGTGTCCTCGGATATATCTGACCCAGTCGGGGAGATTTATCTACCTTCATACCTCCAGCATAACCTCAACCATAATACGGACTGTCTTTTAAATATTATGTGCAGGAAGGGACTGCAGATGCTGGATTATACCGAAGATAGATACAAAGTGCTGGAGTAACACAGTGTGTCAGGCAGCATCTCTGGAGAAAAGGAATTGGTGATGCTTCACCCATAAGATTGCTGCCTTTTTCTCCAGAGATGCTGCCTGACCCATTGAGTTACTCCAGCACTTTGTGTCTATCTGTCCTCAGCTCATCTCCATTAACTGCCCCAGGTTCCCTTGCCTTCATGTTTTAATCCAGGAACCCATGTAAATAAAGTTAATTTATGGGCATAGTAAACCAAATTCAGTTAAAGAATTTACATTTTCAGTTCTTACATTGACGTCGTTAATAGTATGTAAAAGTGTGGCCTTGATAACTCAGGTAGTAAAAGATTTGAATTTTTAGATACTGAGAAAGTCGTTTAACTTGGTTGTTATCTGGGATCCAAATCCCTCTTGTAATAATAATAACACCTAAGATGCATAAAAGTTCATACTGTAAGTTCATCAGTTATAGGAGCAACACTAGACCATTCGGTCCTTTAAGTCCACCCTGCCATTCAATCATGCTGATCTATCTTTTCCTCTCAACCCCATTCTCCTGCCTTCTCACTATAACCACTGACACCCATATCTGTCAATCTCCACCTTAAAAATATCCATTGACTTGGTCTCCATAGCCATCTGTGACAATGAATTCTATAGATTCACCATCCTCTGACAAAATTAATTCCTTCTCATCTCCTTTCTAATGGCATGTCCTTTCATTCTGAGGCTATGGCCTCTGGTCCTAGACTCTCCCACTACCGTGGCAACTTTGCAATTGTCCTTTACAGCAGTTTCCAGCTGGCAATATTTATTGATCTTGAAATATGCGGTTCTCCGCGACTCACTATTATCTTCGAGCCAAATGGACACGTGAACGCTGGGAGCTCTGCCACCCTTGACAATGATGACATTAGCTAACCACATCTTCCTAGATGCGTCTAAAACCAAGGTTCAAATTGCTTCAAAGCTCTAACACCAGCATGGATGCTGAAAAGTTCTAAAACCTTCTTATATTTGTTTGATCCAGGGCTGCTTCACTGAGAGACATCTGGCTAAAGTCTCATTTATAGACCCACATCTTCTACATGTTGGTCTGGTAATGGTTGTTCTTCACATGGTGCGCATTAGCCCTTGAAGCAGGTTACTGTGTGAACTGTCTTCCCGTTTTCTATTCGTTATTTGCCTCTAATTTTATTTAAGGGCTTCTTTAAATTGACAACTGTATTTGACAGTAACTATGCAAGAGAGACATGTCTGATGTACTCTCTTAGTTTAGGGAAACCGGAGAGCAAAGAACTCCTAGAATAGGTACCTGATCCACATATTAACCAAAGATGGACATAAAAAGCTGGTGTAACTCAGCGGGTCACAGTGGAGAAAAGGAATAGGTGACATTTTGTGTCTATCTTCGGTTTAAACCAGCATCTGCAGTTTCTTCCTACACATTTCAGATGCTATGACAGTTCATGGAAAGAAATGATTTGTACTCGAGGCCACTGCAAAGCATCATTTAATGTATTTGCTTTGAAAAAGTAACTTTAATGCTGAAAATGTTGAACAGAAAATTTATATGTATTCATTAAAATTCAGGAAAAAATTTAAATTTAAATCGCTGTAACATTATCATTTATATGAAAATCGGCAATTTCTTACCTTATCTTTTCAGGTGCATAATGCATTCAATGCTTAAAATATTTTGGAGCCTATTTTCTCTTAATAGACGTCAACGTCTAAATGGCTGATGGTTTCTATAATAGCCCATACCTAGTTACTGCAAATCGCAGTCAAAGAGACACCCTGCTGAGTCTAGATCTGCACTTTATTCTTACTGTCAGTCTTGTTCAGCCTTTATGACTTTGAATCGAAACGACCTGAATTGAATGTGATGCCTGGGAATTTATATGGAGTATTGTCCCAAAGGCATTTTTTCCACTGACAGGTATTAAATAAATTACATGCCCCACACGCAAGCCTGACAAGCTTCTATTGTTCAATATTGTCAGGGATTCTCAGTCACGTCTGTAGCCTGGATGTGTACAATAAAGAATACATGCAAATGTTATGCCCTAGCTGGCAGCCAGCGATCTCTCACTCAGTTGACTATACTAGGTGCTATGGAGTGCAGCCACTGTACACTTGTCATAGTTATTTACAGGTGCCAGCATAACAAAATCGCAGTATGAATATAGATTTCTCTAACGTCAAGCATCCCCTCTCTTTCGGACCCTCCCCCTCACTAGTCATCATACTAGTTTTACTGTTGTGCCAAGAAAGGCCCTTCCTCATCTCAACCCGATATGTCACCTGTTCTTTTTCTCCAGAGATGCGGTCTGACCCACTGAATTGCTTCAGCTTTTTGGGTCTTTCGTCGGTTTAAACCAGAATCTGCAGTTCCTTCCTACACATTTTACTGTCGTGATGTTGAGTTTCATTGTCTGTATGACTCGTTGTCAACTTCCCCACAGCCAACAATGGACCATTGTGGGTTCTGCCTTCCCTAGATCATTGTTGCTTTTAGCATACCTTGCATGCATTTGTTCTATGTATCTGCTATATCTCTCATTCCCTTCCCCCCGTCTCTCTGTCCGAAGAAGGGTCTCAACCCGAAACGTTACCCATTCCATTTCTCCAGAGATGCTGCCTGACTTGCTGAGTTACTCCAGCTTTTCGTGGCTATCTTCAGTGTAAACCAGCATCTCTAGTTCCTTCCTGCACAAAATAGTACATTCTTTGTGAGAGAGAAAGCTCATTCAAGACATGCATTTCATCAAGCAGGGGAAACAGTCACCAACTTGACCCACTGCGGTTAAGGCAATATGATTCATCAGCACCTGCCTGTTTACACAGCTATGCTAAACAGTGATTAAGAAACAGAATTTATTCCACTCCCTGAAGTAAGGCCAAAGCAATTCAGTCTGAGCTGTGCTGAGTGTGAATTTTTGTTTGTCTTTGTGGGCAAGTTGTAGGATGTGTAACGGTCAAAAAATCTTAATTATGTGAGATTCTGAACCGTGTCCCTGTGATACTGATGCACTGTGACTTTTCCCGTCAACCCTCTTTTACGTAACATTGAGACTACAGAAACTCCAGACGGCTAGTGTAAAGCTTGGGCCAACCTCTATGGGCATTCTCCTGTTAAGTACTGCCTGCAGAAGCCCAGCCTCTGGAATGCGGGTGATAAGAGTTGCTTGACACCCAGAGAAGCTCAAATATTTAAATGTTAATTAGTAGCCCAGCCATTATCAAGCTAATTGGATCCAAAACATAAGTGGCTGAAGAGTAAAAGGCAAAGAAAAAACCCATGTCATGGGATTGATGTTAATTATGTGTGCACGGGGTGCTCTGAATAGATTGCAAACATTTGAGGTATTTTACTTTGCAACGTAAGAAATAAGATTAGGATGAGCACAAGTGGCCTTCGAACCTGCTCCATCCCTCAACAGGATCATTGTCGATCTTCTACATCAATGGCATTTTCCTGAAAATCCCCAAATATCCTGATTTTAGGGCGGTCACGGTGGCGCAGTGAAGATAGCGGGAGAGTTGCTGCCTTACAGCAAAATGCAGCGCCAGAGACCCGGGTTCGATCCAGACCACGGGCGCTGTCTGAATGGAGTTTGTACGTTCTCCCCGTGAACTGCGTGGGTTTTCTCCGAGATCTTCGGTTTCCTCCCACACTACAAAGACGTACAGGTTTGTAGGTTAATTGACTTGATAAAAATGTAAAAGTTGACCTGCCCTGCCGACTACAAAATTCAGAAGGTTGAGAAGGATTTCTCTGATATTCAGCAATCTATCAATCTCCGTATTTAGTGTAATTAATGACTGAGCTTCCCCACTCTCTGTTGTACAGAATTCCAAAGAGTAACCAGTGATTGAGAAAAGAAAATTCTTATTTCAGCCCTCATTGTCAACCACTTATTTTGATACCGTGATCCCTAGTTGTAGACATTTCAGTCAGCAGAAGAATATTCCCTGTGCCTATTCTGTCAAGTCTTCCAAGAATTTTATCAATTTCATAGGTCACCGCTCCTTCTTTTATACTCTAAAACTAGAGGCCTAACCTACTCAATCTCACTTTATATGTCGCCCCTTTGAGGGTGTTATTAGTTTAGTTTTAGTTTAGAGATACAGCGCGGAAACAGGTCCTTCGGCCCACCGAGTCCGCGCCGACCAGCCATCCCGCACATTAACATCATCCAACACACACCAGGGACAATTTACACATACGCCAAGCCAATTAACCTGCAAATACCTGTACGTCTTTGGAGTGTGGGAGGAAACCGATGATCTTGGAGGAATATCACGCGGTCACGGCGAGAACGTACAAACTTCATACAGACAGCACCGACAGTCGGAATCGATCGCGGGTCTCCAGTGCTGCAAGAGCTATAAGGCAGCAACTCTACCTCTGCGTCACGTGCCGTCCCTTGTGTCAGTTCACCAGGAGAACATTTACTAGTGTCCACTGGGACCAGAGATCTACTGGAGGGATAGATTGAAGAAGGCTCCAGTCTGAAGAAGGGCCCCGACCCGAAACGTTACCTATTCCTTTTTCTCCAGAGATGTTGCCTGACCCAGAGATTTACTCCAGCATTTGCGTCCATCTTCGGTATGAATCAGTATCTTCAGTTCCTTTCCACACATCAACCAGAAGGACGTCGGTTCGTGGGCCGAGCCGGCCAATGGCGACGGAGGAGGCCCTGCTGCAGCCTGGCGCTCACCTGGATCGGAAGCCACTCCAGTAAATTGAACTTGGACTTTTGTAAATGGTGCAAAAATCATGGAGACACGTGCATGTGTGATCTCTGCAAAAAGAATTTCACTCTGCCGTGCAGACGTGATAATAAAGTACCATTGAACCATTGTCTGCTGAATGAGAAAATTGGAATGTTAATCAATGCACAATGCAGATTTAGCACCAGCCCAGTCACCTGTAAGCTTGGTTCTAGCAAAATCTCTCAGTTATTAATTAGTTAGTCTGTACTATTGCACACACAGAGGGGCTTTAATGAGTCATATTCAAAGAGAACATTAGTTCATTGCAGTTTAGATACTGGTTAACTCATTTTGAGTGTGACGATGATTGAAAAGTGCTTGATGGGTGCTACACAGAAGTAGAAATCTGTCGAAGTCGCAAATCTTAGTTACAAGCAGAAAATACTCAACTGCCAAGTGGCAAGGTGGCGCAGCAGTGGAGATGCTGCCTTACAGTGCCCGAGATATGGGTTTGATTCTGACTATGTGTTTTAACTGCACAGAGTTTGTACATTCTCCCAGCGGCTGTGTGGGTTTTCTCCGGGAGCTCTGGTTTCCTCCCACACTCCAAAGGTTTGTAGGTTAATTTGCTTTGGTAGAAAATTTGTAAGTCGCCCCTAGTGTGTAGGATAGTGCTAGTGTATGGGGTGATCGCTGGTCGGCGTGGACTCAGTGGGCCAAAGGGCCTGGTGCTGTGCCGAATCTATAAAATCTCTAAAACAATCCATGCTATCTATTTGGATAGCATGCAAAACAAAGCTTTTCATTGAACCATGTGGAGAAACTACTACTTGCAGTGAACTATTTGCCAGAAACAATGCTAAGAGCCTGTTGCATGTTTCACATCTTTGCCATTTATGGTGGGATGGACATTACCACTTGCATCGCGTGGGCAACTGATGGGCATGAACATGGAAAAGGAGAGTATAGAGGAAGAAGAAGCAGGGAGGGGGAATTTACCTGGCTCTTTCATGGCCTGTTGTTCTTTAAGATGGTCAGCATTGACTCAGAGAGCCAAAGGTGCTTGTTTTGATGCTGTATCTCTAAACTAAACTGAGTGCAATACCAAAAGCCAAAGGCTCAATTTGCAATTCATGTCGTCCCACTCCTTTCTTTCCTTCTACCACTGCCCTGCGCAACATCTGTTGTAAAAATAAACACATCACAAAGTATTAATTATTAACCAGATTTAAAAACTTCCAAGTCAACCTTGTTTTTCCCTGCTTTATGTGCGCCTTTGCTTGACCTGGTGCACCTCCACTCTGTTACCCCCATGGCTGTTGTAGGACTGGCAGAGAGTTTAGTTCAGTTTAGAGGTACAGGTGAAAATGGGCTCTTTGGCTTACCTTAGTCCACGCCGACCAGCGATCCCCATACACTAAACTACCCTACAAACCAGGGACAATTTACAATTTGTTTTTTAACTGAAGCAATTAACTTGGAAAGGTGTACGTCATTGGAGTGTGAGAGGAAACGGGAGCTCCCAGGGAAAACCCACGCGGTCATGGGGAGAACGTACAAACCCCTTGCGGGCAGCACCCATAGCCAAGATCGAAACTGGGTCTCTGGCGCTGTAAGGCAGCAACTCTATCACTGCGGCACAGTGCTGGTAAACAAATTATTGATTTGCAGTGGAAGATGGTCAGATAAACTGGAAATGTGACCTTGTGCAGCTTTGGGTCTGAAAAGCCCTGCTTATACACTACAACTTCGCAGTTAGATTAGCTGTCTGATAGGCAACAGCATGAACACTGGCAGGATGTCAGGAGTTGAAGGAAAATTGGTGTCTTCTGAGAGGTTTATGGTTCATGTATTCACTGCTAATCAGGGGACAGCATCTCTGTATGCCTTTCAATTTATTGGAACGTGGGACTGCCCTGACATTCTGCAAGTCCCCGTACACATTGTAACTGGCAACAGGCTGTGCTTGCATGCCTTAGAAAAGCAGCCAACATAATTAAATACGTCGCCCCCGGTCATTCCTTCTTCTCCCTGCTCCCATCTGGTAGAAGCACAGAAGCTTGAAAAAGAACATCACCACATTCAGGAACAGCATCTTCCCCTCCATTATCAGGCTACTCAACAGTCCTTCCATAATTTAGGGTGCTGTTTGATTCACCTCGACAACATTGAGGACGTTGGACTTTATCCAAGGAACTGATGCACTACAATGCTGAGAACCATATTCTGCACTCTGTATGTGTCGGAAGGAACTTCAGTTGCTGGCTTAAACCGAAGATAGACACAAAAAGCTGGAGTAACTCAGTGGGCCAAGCAGCATCTCTGGAGAGAAGGAATGGGTGATAGAAACATAGAAAATAGGTGCAGGGGTAGGCCATTCGGCCCTTCGAGCCTGCACTGCCATTCAATATGATCATGGCTGATCATCCATCCAACTCAGTATCCTTCTCTCCATACCCCCTAATACCTATGATACAATGATGTTGAAGAAGGGTCTCAACCCAAAACATCACCCATTCCTCTCTCCAGAAATCATGCCAGTCCCACTTAGTTACTCCAGCTCTTTGTGTCTATCTTCGGCACTGTATCTTCTAGTCCGCCCCCTCTATTGTACACAACTTGAACTGATTGTATCCATGTATGGTATACCTGATCTGTTTGGATAGCATGCAAAACAAAGCTTTTCATTGAACCATGTGACAATGATAAACATAAACCGAAAAGTGTAAACACTGCTGTTTAGTTTAGTTTAGAGAAAAAGGGTAGAAACAGACCCTTGGCCCACTGTCTACACCAACCAGTGATCCCCATACACCAACACTATCCGACACATTTGGGACAATTGACACTTATACCAAGCCAATTAACCTACAAACCTGTAGGTCTTGAGTGTGGGAGGAAACCATAACTCCTGGAGAACACTCACGCAGGTCACGGGGAGAATGTACAAACTCCATTCAGACAGCACCCATAGTGAGGATCGAACCTGGGTCTCTGGCACTGTAACAACTCTACCCCAGTGCTACTGTGTCGCCCGGTTTTTAACTACAGTATCTGGAATATTGACATGTGACATTCCACGAGTGTGCAATCAGAGTTGCCCACTATATCCACTCAGTTAAAATTATTCTTGCACTTTGGGATTGCATGATCATTTGTTGGCAGACTTTTTCAGTTATCTGCCTCCACTCTACTTTCTGCCAGTGAGTTCTAGACCCCCATTACAGGAGGCACCCACCGGGGCATGAAGTCTGAAGAACTGGAGGGGAGAGCGAGGGTTTGCTGGTGAACTGTACGAGGGCGAGAGACTATCGGGCTGAGAACATGCCGCCAAGGATAAAGAGGTACCCGACGGGGCTGGGTATGTGGATGCCAAGAACAGACGGACCCGGCGGAGGGGGGGGGGGGGGGGGGGGGGGGGGGGGGGGGGGGGGGGGGGGGGGGGGGGGGTGGAAGTGGAGCACTGCGAACAAATAATGAGCATTGGGACGCCAATGAGTGTCGGCGCCAGAACCGCGGTGCATCTTTGCGTATTGTATGCAAAAACAAAGTTTCACAGTACATAGGTACACATGACAATAAAGTATAATTGAATCATTTACTGACCAAAATTGATTTAAATTTGACCTCTCTAGAACTACTATTAAGTATAAAACATTTCACTTACTAGTTCATAAATTCAACAAAGATAGCTAAATGGCCAATCACGTTGGAGGAATAAGACAGACTGCATACCAGGAAATCTTATAATTTTTATAACTTCATTTCTACGTTACCAAATACAAAAAAATAAAAGAATGTGCTAGAATGAACTGTGAGAAATATGCTCAAAATAAAACAATAACTTACTATTTTTTAATCCATAGAAGATTTCAATTGTTATTCTGTGCGGTTTAGAAGCCATAGTACCAAATGAGCTTTTCAGGGCCCGAGAGGTGGTTCAGCAGTTGCCACTGGTTTTCTTGCTGTCAAAACGCGTTACATATAATTCATAAGCTCTCATATTTTTGTCATTTTCATCAGTGGTGAAAATATTGTAAAAGGTTCAACTTCCTGCCAAGTCCTTGACTCTAATATGATTTTCATGGAATTGACTGCAGAAGGAAAGGGAATTATTGAACCAGTTTCTGCATTTAACCATGCATGTGGTCATTCCAAAACTCTCTGGTGTTCACAGAATAATGATGATGAATGTTGATAGTTTTGCCACCATTACAGCCTCATTTTTGTGGCAATCTATCTTTTCAACTAACTTGAAAACTCAGTTTTCGGAAAAACACGTTCGTACTTTTAAAAGAGTCAGAATACAGACTATAAAATGTTTTAAAGGCATCCATAGTCATTTCAAATCACATAATAACAACAAGTAGGATAACATGCAGGAGGCTCCTTTCAGAGATCACTGATATACTGTGACCTCTGATACATGGATGGCTTTTATTGCTCTTCACTTTAAGAGCCAATGCAAACTATTCCCTAAATAACACAGCATTATGATTGGAATTTGTAAGAAGGTCACACTGCTATATAAAACATCACCACTGAGACAAGCTTAGGACTAATAGTGCCCGAGAGGAATGCACAATCTATTCATTCACTGCTTTATTTACCTTCTGAGCTTTGAAGAGTCTGTGTGGAAATAGAGACAAACAGCGCCCCTTACTGGTAAATGCAACAACCTACTGTTCTTTTATTTTACTTGTAGCAAAATTAACTTTTTCCAAACAATATATGTGAAAGCCACAATAGTGTTTTACATTCTAGCCTCTATAGCCTGTTCATTTATATAGAAGTTGAAAGGTATGTCATTCCTGTAGAAGTTCATCTCCAATGTTTAACATATACATTTTGTACAATATTAGGCCAACTTTCCCCAGCAGACGATTAGGCCATGTCATACCTCAAGCCAGCTCTGATGTTCAGTATATCGACACCAGTCAAATCCTGATACCTTTGATTAGCTTAGAACCCAAGAATGTATTGATTGTCTTGAAAATACTTTGCCACGGATCATAGCCAGAACTCTGGAGTCGGGAATTCCAATGATTTTATAAAACAATAACTTCCATTGGGGAACTTCCTTCTTGAAAGAAAAGTTCTTTAAAAGTAGTTAAACACCAGAATTGTATCAGAGAAGCCAAGACAATTTCTTCCCAGCTGTTAACAGGCAGTGTCATTAATGGATGGCATGTTGGGTGAAAGTTCTACTGACCTATAAGACTTGGTGGAAGTGGTATTTAGCCCATCACGTTTAATTCTCTGAAACACCATCTTTCCCAATTCTCAAATGTTTTGGATTTCAAGATTTCCCTTGGAAAATTGTCCTGATTTTATGCAATATACGCTGGCCTTGTCAGGTAAAACAGATGGTGTTGTACTTTACTTTCATTGCCCTCTGCTTGCAAGACCATTTGTCCATAAGACCTAGGAACAGAATTAGGCCATTCAGCCCATTGAGTCTGCTCCACCATTCAATCAGTGCCGATGGATTTTTATTTCTATTCAATA